>NW_007726509.1:144148-225312 GCF_000696425.1 Galeopterus variegatus
CCTCGAACCTGCTGCCGCTTGTTTGTCGATGTAGGATCGTTGTTGAAAGAATTATTCGCCTTTTGTTGCTCTTGGAAATGCAATCAATACTCTGGTATCACAGCGCACGGCTCACAGGATCGCGTTGTCTCCTGTCACGGCCGCTCCAGACCCGTCGTCATCTTTGAAAAGGAAAACACACTTCGGGCAGTAAATTGCAGGGCTCTAAACAGGTTGATTCTAGGTCTCCCATCCAGAAACGGTGGCAGAAGCACCACTGCTTCTTCATGCCTTTAAATCTGCCTTGAGCTGTAGAGATGTGTTTCTTAAAACATAGGAAATATGCAGAAAGCGAGGAATCGGTCATATGACAGCTGGATGAAATATCCACAGAAGTGAATATAAAAGATTAAAAATGCAGTATGACTAGAGGCCTTTCTTTCCTTTTTTATTGATATAGTCACCCAAGTGTTCTCTTCACGCACAGAGAGAATTAGGTTGTTTTCTTCACTACAGAACTAGTCTGGAGTGTTTATGCTTCACCAATGGTATAAAATTAGCTGAGAGAAGATTTAAATTGGTAACTGATAACAGATCGCTCTAACACGTATTGGCTTAAAACAACCACATTACATTCTCTCACACCATTCTCTCCATGTGTGGACTGGCTTCAGCAGGCAGCTCCTCTGAGTTGTGAGGTCGGCTGGGGCTATAGTGTCTGGGTGGTCCATTTATCTAGAACATTCCAAGATGGCTTCTTTGCTCACAAATCTGGTATCTTGGTGCTCCTGCCTGTGGCCTTTCTCTCCATGGAGGGGTCTTATCCTCCAGGGTTTCTCTGCATGGCCTGTCCTCAGCAGGTAGTCAGACAGCTGGCTGCCAAGGGTACAGAAGCAGAAGCTGCATGGCCTTTTCAGGCCTAGAATGGGCACAGTGTCACTTCCACCAGGTTTTATTGGTTACATCAAGTCTCAGAGCCCACCCAGACTCAGTGGGAGTGGACTTTGCTGCAGCATGAATGCTGGCAGGTGTGGCTCCTGGGGGACCATCTTTGTGCAGTGGTGGCCCCAACCCTCAGTGCTAGAGGGGCCGTGTGGTGTCATGGGTAGAGCAGCAACTCTGGAGTTAGACAAATACTGGTTGAAATTCTATCTTGATCACTTTCTGGCTGTGTGACCTTGAGCAAGTTACTTTATATCTTGTACGTCAGTTTCCCCAAATGTAAAATGTGGGAAAGAATACCTCCCTTATAGAGTTGTGGTGCAGGTTAAATGGGACATGAGGTGCATGAAGGTTTGGCCAAGAGCCTGGCACAGTAAAGGGAGGCTGCCCGTTTGTGGCAGAGTAGTTTCACAGGTGCCTCCTTGTCAGGCACAGGTCCCGCTCTAACACGTATTGGCTTAAAACAACCACATTACATTCTCTCACACCATTCTCTCCATGCGTGGACTGGCTTCAGCAGGCAGCTCCTCTGAGTTGTGAGGTCGGCTGGGGCTATAGTCTCTGGATGGTCCATTTATCTAGAACATTCCAAGATGGCTTCTTTGATCACAAATCAGGTATCTTGGTGCTCCTGCCTGTGGCCTTTCTCTCCATGGAGGGGTCTTATCCTCCAGGGTCTCTCTGCATGGCCTGTCCTCAGCAGGTAGTCAGACAACTGGCTGCCAAGGGTACAGAAGCAGAAGCTGCATGGCCTTTTCAGGCCTAGAATGGGCACAGTGTCACTTCCGCCAGGTTTTATTGGTTACATCAAGTCTCAGAGCCCACCCAGACTCAGTGCTCAGACTTTGCTGCAGCATGAATGCTGGCAGGTGTGGCTCCTGGGGGACCATCTTTGTTCAGTGGTGGCCCCAACCCTCAGTGCTAGAGGGGCCGTGTGGTGTCATGGGTAGAGCAGCAACTCTGGAGTCAGACAAATACTGGTTGAAATTCTATCTTGATCACTTTCTGGCTGTGTGACTTTGAGCAAGTTACTTTATATCTTGCACATCAGTTTCCCCAAATGTAAAATGTGGGAAAAAATACCTTCCTTATAGAGTTGTGGTGCAGATTAAATGGGACATGAGGTGCATGAAGGTTTGGCCAAGAGCCTGGCACAGTGAAGGGAGGCTGCCCGTTTGTGGCAGAGTAGTTTCACAGGTGCCTCCTTGTCAGGCACAGGTCCCCATGGAGAGAAGACCCAAGAAGGAACCTTGAGGACAGAGAAGTCTCTTTAGTTTATCTGAGTTGCAAAGACACTTCACCAGTTCACACAGCATTTTTGAAAATGAGGCTGCTAGTTACACAAGCCAGTGTCTCTCCCGGCTGCAAGCCAGTGTCTCTCCCAGCTGTGAAAGATTCATGAAATTGCAAACAGTCCCCCGCTCCTCACTGACCACACAAGAAGCAAAATGAGTTGTGTACAACCTTGAGGGGAAGGTGGTGAGTTGGGGGTGGCCTCCATCTTCAAGCTCCTCCATGCTGCAGGCTATCGGCCCTGCCTTCCAGCTCCATGGAGGGACTGAGCATAAACAGGGACTTGGGGGACTAGGACTTGGTCTGGAGGGAGCTAGGTTGGCCACTTGGGAGCCATGGGTCTGGATATTTGGAAAACATTCAAAAATCAAGTTGCGTTAACAACACCTTGAAGGCCCCAGATCTGTGTCTCCAGCTTAGTTGTCTCCTTGGAACTTCACACAAACATATCCGTCTACTCTGCCTCCCTTAAGTAACTCACCTTGGGTACCTAAGAGGCATGGCCAACCTAGCATGCTCCTGGCATGGACCCAGGGTCCCTGCGTCCTGGCATTCACACCCTGTTTGGTCCCTCCCCGAGAGTGTGAGTATGGGCTGGAGCTGTCACTTGCTGGGAACAAATAGAGTGTGTCCTAGAACAAGTGATGGACATTGCTTCTGTGACTAGGTCATGAAAGACTGTGACTTGCATCTTTCTGGTGTTCTCTCTCTGTCTCTTCTCCCGGAGATGGCCATCTGACAAGGAACCGAGGGTGCTCCAGATAACAGAGGAATCTGTCTTGCTCGAGCCTTGAGATGACTGTGGCCCTGGTCAACACCTTAATGCAGCCTTGTGAGAGTCCTGGGGCCAACATCCTGATTGCAGTCTCATGACAGACCCAGGGAAATGGTGTCCCAAATCCTGACCCACAGAAACCATGAGATAATAAACGTGTATTACTTAAGCCACTCAATTTTGGGGTAATTTATTACACAGCAATAGATGACTAATGTCGGGCCTTAAAAACTAACACCACCTTAAGTGACATTACAAGCAGCGCCATTATGGGCCCACAAGGGCATATTAACGTGGCAGCCTAAGATGGCGCCGGGAGGAAGTAGGGTGGGAGTGTCTGTGGGAACCTTGCCTTAGCCCTTATTGGCCAAATATGCGCTTCCGTGCTTGTGAACACTGCGTGATTGCAATAGCTAGGCATTGAGACAGGACGCATGCTCTCGTAACCTTTAAGTTGATTGGAGGATGTAAAAACCTCCCTTCCCCATTTGCCTTTAAAAGCAAATGCTCATGTGATAATAAACGGAACTGCTCGACAGAACCCCCACTGTGTCTGAGTGTCCTTTAATGGGCTGGTTGGGGCTGGCGGTTGTGCTCACCTCTCTTCATGGCTCTCTTCCCCCGTCTCCTCCCAACGGGGACTGGAGGGAAAGAGGAATCCGGGCAATTTGCTCGCCCACCAAAAGGGATACCTACGAGGCTAGGGCTGTTCGGGTCGGCCGGCGGCCGGCGGCTGACCCAACAGACTAATATACTCTCCAAGCCTGTTCCTCCTTCAGTATCCTGCATTTTGGTAAATGGCATTATTATTCATCCAGCTGTTCAAGCCAAAAATCTAACATATTCCAGATTTTTTTTTACCAGCCCTACACTTCTCTCTAAATTCTAATACCCACAAACAACCAGCCCTACAGTAAGTTCATCAACATGCCTAGAATCTGCCTTCTCATCTCCACGTCCTCCACCCTAGTCCTCATTACAATCACCTGTTACCTGGACTTCAGCAAATATCCCCAAACTGCTTTTCTGGGCCCCTGTCTTGGCTCCCTATATCCAATGCTCCACATAGCAGCAAGTACAGTCCTCTAAAAACATAAATTGGGTCATACTCTTCCCATGCTTAAACCCTCCAGTACCTTCCCATGCAGTCAGAGCAACACCCAGCCCTTCCCATGGCATATGAGCCTGCGTGTCCAGCCTCCCCCACTCCTCCGACCTCTCTGCCCCCCTGTCCCTGTGCTCTGCCCACATGCTACATTAGCTTTCTTCCAGTTCTGCGAGCACGCCAAGATTTTCTGCCCTCCTCAGGGACGTAAATTAGCTGTCTCCTCTGCATAGGATGCTCTTTGCCTATATTGTCTCATGGCTGGTCTCCACTAGCACTTCCTGAGACCTTCCCTGAGCAAGCAGTCTAAAGCAGCCCTCTGTCCCATTACACTAAGTGTCAGGGCGAATAATGGCCCCTCAAGGATATGCACATCTTAATCCTGGGAAACTGTGCATATGTGACTTTACATGGTGAAAGGAAATTTTTGTTTAAGGATCTCGAGATGGGGAGGTCATCCTGGTTTATCTTATGGGCCCAATGTAATCACAAGGGTCCTTATAAGAGGGAGATAGGAGGGTTAATGCCAGTTGAAGGAGATGTGGCCATTTGACTCAATACTGTGTGCTGACCTGATATCTGGCAAAATTGGAAGGGCCTCTGATGACTAAATCCCAAGCTCCTCTCCCCACCTGTTCTCTTGGATAAGGTCGCCCAACCAAACTGCCCTTCTTATCAAACAGACCAGGTGCAATTTCTGCTTATCCCTGAGTAGCGGGTTTCGGTTCCCTCCCACATTGTAGAATTGTTCAAAAAAGCCTACCACATTTTCATGGGAAGCAAGGGTCACCACCCACCCTCTCGTTACTACAGAGCCTGCCTGGCACAGCCCCTGCTTGGTTGCTCTGCTCCTGAGTGCTACCTGTATGGTTCTGCGTGGTGTGGGGCGTCCTCCCTGGGCTGTAAGTGCACGTGACCAGTAAACTGCTGTAGATCTCACTTGTCCAATGTCGGGTTTTGTGAGTCCAGCCATTCCCAGAACTGTAGGGCAGGCATCTTTTCCTCATCAACAGGGTGAATATGGGGTGACTGAAATATATGACAGAAGCAAGGGGCTGGAGTGAAGCGGGGAAGAGGCTGTGAGCCAAGGAATGCTAGTGTCCTCTAGAAGCTGAAAAGGGCAAGGCGAGAGATTCGTCCAGAGCTTCCAGAAGGATTGCAGCCCTGCTGACACCTTGATTTTATACCTCTGACCTCCAGAACTGTAAGATAATACATTTGTGTCCTCTCAAGGCACTAGGTTTTTGGTAATTTGTTACAATAGGAAACGAATGTATCTTGCTTATCTTCTTCATGGAATCTATCTATATCTGAAATTATTTAATTTATTTATATGTTTGCTGTCTAATTCCTTTTACTAAGCTCCGTGAGAGTGGGCACCCTGTTGGCTTTTTCTGTCACCTTATCTCCAGCTCTGTGAATAGTACCTGGCACATGTGGATACTCAACAAACACTTTTTGAATGAGTATGGAATGAAATATTGCAACATGGCGATATCTATGTGTGGGATTATCTGTGCTTCTCCACTTTCTGTAGTTCAAATAATCATGGGAAGCCTGATTTTTAAATCATAGCAACTTTATTTTGAATATTTTACAAGAATGCATGGAGTATCCTACCCTTCCCAATAAAAAACCCCGAAAAACTTCACTCCAATTCCTAGCTGTCTTTTTGCAAAATTGCTTAGGAAAGAGCTTACTAAAATAACATTCATAAATACATTCATTAAAAGGCAGACAAGAAACGAGCATTTAAACCAACATGGCCCAGAACATGAAGCCCAGGAATCATTAGAAGAGAGCTCGGGGCCACTCAGGCTGAGGGCTCACGGGGGCACACGCTCTGACCCAGAGCTGCTGGCTCTGGCCTGGCCTTGTGTCCCTGTGAGCCTGGCCCCGGTGAGAAGTCACACCTCCCCTTTGAGACAACACCTCTGTATTAATTTTCTACTGCTGCACAACTAATTGACACATAGAAGTTTAAAACCACACAAATGTGTCATTTCAGTTTCCGCAGGGCAGAAGTCCAGGTATGGGTTGCTGGTCCTCTGCTCAGGGTCTTGCCACGCTGAAATCAAGTCAGCGACCAGAGCTGCTCTCCCATCTGAGACCCGAAGTCCTCTTTCAGACGCATGTAGTTGTTAGTGGAATTCATTTCCTTGCAGTGTAGGACTGAGGTCCTTTTTTTTTTGCTGGCTGCTGGCCAGGGATGTTCTCAGCTCCTAGAGGCTGCCCTCACGTCCCTCACCTCGTGGCTGCTCACCTCTTCCCTGCCAGCAGGGGCATCTGTTGCTGCTGCTTCTGGTCTCCTTTAAGGGCTTGCCCGATGAGGTCACGCCCACCCAGGAAAATCTTCCTTCTGATGCACTCAGAGTCGACTGAGTAGGGGTCTTAATTGAATGTGCAAAATCTCTTCTACCAGATGGAACATAACCACAGGAATGTTATATCATCAGAGTCAGAGGTCCAGCCTACTCTCAAGGGGAGAGGGTTATGCAGGGCCTCTTTGCCCCGGGTGTGGGGGTAGGAATCTTGGGGGACCATGTTGTGCCCACCATCACCCCAGCCCCAACTCACAACTTCATTCCCAGAAGTCCTGTCCCTTCCAGCCCAGGGGGCACAGGCTCTCCCACAACTTCAGGTGAATCTACGGAAGTCTCTGGGGGCTGGTGATAAAGGCACTGCTCATCAGACCAGGGTACTCACCGGCTGAGCTTCTCACCTTCTCCTGCACAGCCCTGCATACCCTGGCCAGATGCCTGTCAGCCACATGGGCCTCCTCACCGAGCTCAGACACGCAGGGCGCATGCCTGCCTCATGGCCTTTCTCCCTTGGCCTCTACCTAGAATTTTCTTTTCTGATATCCAAGACACTTAGGGCTCTCTCCCTCATTTCCCTCAGGTATTTACTCAAGAATCTCTTTCCAGATGAGACTTCCCCCCACACCATCCTGCATACACCTCTGGCTTCTACCCGGGACACTTGCTGCCCCCACTGCCTGCTTGCTTTCTCTCCTTGATTCCCTCTGAGTAGACACAGCTCAGCACAGGCAGGAGGGGGCGCCACCGCCCTTGGCTAGTGGACAGGCAGGGACGCTGACGCTCAGCCACATCTCAGGCCTCAACCAATTTCCTTGATTTCCAGCCAGCCATCAGGACCCCGGCACGGGGAGCAGGTAGGCTGTGCTCATGCCTGAGGTCTCCTCGCCCTTCCATCCTGCATCTCTGCAGGGGAGTCAGGCCCTGCCCCAGGTGGGGACAGAGGTGTGGATGCCTAGTGGGCTTACATGACCAGCATCTGAAGCAGCCAGCCTGGCTCCTGTCAGAGGATGACACGCTTCTGCCCGGGCCGTGGTCTGGGGCAGGGTTGAGGATGGGGTCAGAGCAGAGCAGTGGCTGGCAGAAGAAAGGGCCTGTGCTGACCCTTCTCTTGTCCGTTTCCTGTTTCTAGAGGCCCCTCAAGCACACTGCAGTGTTCACATCATCGGAACTCGGCAGAATGCTTTCTGGTTATGCTTCTCATTTCTTTTTTCCTGAGCACAGTTCCCCGGGGTGAGCTCAGGCCATGCCATTCTATGCCCTTCTGGACCAGGCAAGGGGGCTTGTCTGTTTGGTGGTGTAGTTTGACAAGTTTTTGACAAATGTGTACACCTGTGCTACTTACTTACTACTTCTGTGTTATTACTGCTACTGTTCTGTGTTCTCCATTAAGACACAGAACATTCCCATCACCCTGAAAAGTTCCTTCATGCCCCTTCCCAGTCCCCCTTCCCCTAGCCAGTTACCTGTTTTGAGAAGAAAACTTGAAAAACAAGTTTTCTCACTGACTATTCTACAGTTATGTCTTTCTCTTTTTCATTCCTGTTGCTGCAGCAGCCTGACAATTCGTTGGATTAAAGCACTGAGCTGGCTACTGGCTCTACTGACTAGGCAGATGGGAACATGCCTCATTTTTCTTTCCTATTCTTTCTCATTTTTCCCCCTATTTTTTACCTATTCTATTCTCCTCTGCCTTTAAAATTCTCATCCATCCATCCATCCATCCATCCATCCGTCTAATCCATCAGTCATACATCCAGTCCATCCATCCATCCACGCAATCCACTGGGATGTTGAATGTCTACTATGAGCCACTGTCTACCAGGAACCCCACTTCCACACAACTTATATTCTATAAGGAGGGCAATTGAACAATTATGCTACAAAGACAACACATATTACAACGGGGAAGAATGGGGCACGAAGGGAGATCTAACAGGAGCAAGTGGCCATGATTCTTGGAAGGAAGGGACATTAACAAGACCTGAAGGACAAATATTAGAGTCAGTTAATTATGTCAGTAGTATTTATTGAGTGCTGTGGGCTGGGCACAGAGGGAACTGCTAGTGATGTGGACAGAGGTGAGCAGGACAGACAGGGTCCTGCTCTCATAGGACGTATATCATGGTGGAGTTGGCTGGTCTGGGCTGGGGCAGTGGAATACTTTTCCAGGCAGAGGGCACATTTGCAATGATGCATAGGGATGAGAGAATGTGGTGAGTTAGAGACACTGAAATTTCTGTGTGGCCAGAGTGTGATGTCAGCCAGGAATGGCCCTGATAGTCTTGAAAGAGGGAGCTGTGAGCAGTGTCAACAGCACCCTCTTGGCTGTCATTCGCCCTGTAGAACGGTTCCCAGATTCCCCAAATCCCTAATCAGAATCTTGAAAGGAAAAGAAATGCTGAATGCAGGCACCACATCTCAATCACTTGTGAATAATTTCCTTCTGTCTTTCATAAACACGGCCATGATTAAAATGACCTTTCGCGAACAGCAGGGAAGGATTGCTGAAGAAAATGAGGTATGTGAGAATAAAATCTGTCTACCTGATTGCTATGTAACTTTTGGTGAGTCACAGAGTGAGAATTTCAGATGTGAATTAAAGATTGCCAGGAGTGGTGGCGTACATGAAAAAAATCCCCCACATATCCTACTTTAGAATCAGAAGTCCAGAGAATCAGGGAAGAGAGAATGTATTTGTTATTCACCGCCTACCTTCTTCCCAAATAATTTTATAGTAAATTATTTATGCAATTTCCATCTGAATTGTAGGTCTTTAGGAGAATGTTATTTGGAATGCACTTATTATATTGAGGCAAACATTCTGCGGGGCTCTGCAACTGCTGTAAAGTATGACATATTCCAGCTGCCCATTCATCTGTGGTCATAACATGCCTACATAGTGCATTTAATCCTCTGCAATTTGATGTTTGATAAAATCTATTTACTTTGTAGTGAGTTCTGCACATTTCACCTAAAATTAAAGCTCTCTGAAAATGCAGATCTCCTCTGGGCACTAATTCACACATTCTGGAAATGCAAAATCCTAAATGCTTGCTGACTGAAAATCAATGTTTACAACCCGAGTGTTAATAGCTGCATGATTTGCTCTACTTCTCCCGTGAGTTACCACCCTTCACTTTGATTTAGCATTCATTTTGAGGAGCATTCTTTTCTTGGATGGACCTACCCTGCTTACCATCAGATAAGTAATACAGAAATACTTTCAATCAGTGGCAAAGAGTGTGGGCATGATTCTGGCTTTTTTGTGCCTGTTGTTTTGCATTTTCCTGAGCCCTTCTCAGACAAAGGTAAGCAAGTCCTGGGCATGTGCACGACTTAGTGCCTTTCAAGTCCAACAGCCAGGTAACCGGTAACTGTGTGCACTATTGGTTTTGGAATTTCAGCTGAGGCTGCTGCACGCACCTGTCCCAGAATGACTCAAAAAAGACCATCCCTCCTGAGTGAGAATGTTCGTTGACTTGTGCTTTCTGATCTAGGGTCTGTTGGCTTCACCTGCAGTGGGACCACCAACTCGTACTTCCCCAGTTATGTACGGGGAACTGCTGGGAGTCTAAGTGACCTGCCAACACTTCCTTCCAGGGTTATTTATGAACTAGGGTGCTGGGCAGGCACACTTCTCAGTCTAGCTGTGCTCGCCAGTGGGCTCCCAGTTATTCAAAAGAACGATACATGAAAGCCCCACCGCATATTTCTATTTGGGGATATTTCTCTCCTTGAGTGATCAATTAGTGAATCTTCTCCGTAGTCAAATTCGATCAACTTGATTGAGGTGTGGATTTTCCAGCGCATTTAAACCTTGAACACATATGGCTTTAGAATATGCACATGCTCTCGGGGAAACGTCAGGCTGGAGCTTCTTATAAAAGGGGAAAAAAGTAGCATGTGAATTTTCATGGAGAAATGCTTAATGTTAATCTTGATCAAGATTAATGTAATCTGCTAGACTTCAGCCAATAAATAGTAGGTTATTTAGGCCTTTGTGGGCTGGCCCAGGAAGCTCACCACCATTTGAAATAACGAGTTCCAGAGAAAAGCCTGCCAGAGAGTCAAACATAAGGCTTACAGACAGATCTTCTGAACATAACTGGCCTTAATTACTTAGAAAAGATGTCCACGGGAGATGCTAACAGAAAACTCCTCAATAACAATCAAAAAAACTTGTTTAGTGGAGGTGCTGGTGAATAGGGTTTCATCACAGTCTCATCAACCTGCTCAAAGGATATACTCAGGCATCTGCTGATTGCAGTTTTATCCATTTTCCCCTTTTCTAAGTGATGTATTGTTAGTGTGGTGGACCCTCCATGAACCACAGCACAGAATTAGGAGTTTCTAAGCTCAGACTGACAAAAGAATGTCTCTTCCTGACACTGCAGGATTCAAAGAGTTCACAGGTTTATCCTACAAATAAAATGACAAACAAATCACTTTTCCATAAAGAGCATATTGTGCTGATTTATTATAGAATGCAGTTAAAAAAAATATTTTGAGGTTAGCCTCTCCAGTTTAAAAGCACTTAACTAGAAACACTTGAACAGCTATGCAATGGTCTCTCCCTTACCGGCTCCCTCCTACCAAGTACTGTAAACAGGGTTTTGAGAACATTCAATCAATTTCTTGGTACGAACAATCAAAGAATTTAATGCAAACATATTTGCTCCTTAATGAAAGCCATCTTCCAAATTTCCAAAGCATGCATTGTTTCTTGGCATTAGGTATTTCAAAATGATAAACTTTGTAATGGTATTGTAAGGCCAAAATATAATACCTATTTACCAGACATACACATCACAACTAGGAAAAAAATGACAAATGTTGACCAAGTGTAACAATTCCACCAGGAATTAATGGGGAAAGGCACTGCATCCCTCTCATATCACCACGGATCCACTATCCACTTTACATGCTTTGAATTCAAGTCCTGCTGAACATGTGAACATTTTCTACAACATGTAATTCACAAGTAGGTTAATACATCTTACACTATCTCTTCCACTGTCCTATTTTTCAAACAGGTGTACAACAGGTATGAATATATGCTACCAGCTTTATTTACAAGTGTATCTTGATATTTTAGCAGGGTAAAAAAATCAACTATGTCAACCATCAGTTCTCAAAAAGGTTTTTGGCTATAACTCATGTATATAAACCACCATGTTAGAGAAATACTGGAAACCGATGTCCGGCCCCCAAACACCTAAACTAAAATTTCTCATCCACTAAAAGTTGGCAGTGAAACTGCTATTCTCTGAATTGTATAAGCTAAATTCTATGTAGGAATTTCAGATCAACTTCTTTTGCAAAAGCACAAGTCACATATTGCACTGGATGGGATGCCGAGTGGGTGTACTCCAGGCAGAACTGCACCTGTGAGTGCTGATGTAGAGAGAGTTGAAGATCTGGAAAGGTGGAAGTTTCTCCAATGCCTTCCTAGCTTCCCAAGAGACGCAAAACAACAATGATGTAACTTCACATACGAACAAAGGTTAGTCTTGAAAATCAGTAATATACATGCACAAACTTTAGAACATGAGGGAAGAAATGAAACACTACAATTTCCACCTTGCATTGCTGTTGTTTGCACAACCTTTCTGCATGAGACACTGGGCAGCTTTGCGTGGTGCCTCTTCCTGCCAGTAGAGTCTACCCCATGGGCTGGTTAGAGACAGAAAGCTCTCCCCAAACCCACTGATCAACCTGCCCTTGGCCCACACAGAACCTACCAGAAAAGAACAAGTACAAAACACTATCGTGATCGGTTTTCTCAGGACATTCCCAAATGTCCTTGAGCGATCACTACAAACTCAGTGATTGGCCCAAGACATTCCTGGGTACCGTGAGCACTGACTGATGTGCAGCATTAGATCAAGGAGACAAAGCCTTGATTCTCTTCTGAGCAACATGAACTGGAATTTCTGCCACAGCAATCACAGCTGGCGCCTCCAAAATCATGACTGGCCACTTCCGTAGTAAAAGATTCCTCCCCATGAGAATGATCTGGAATACTTCTTTGTCCACGTGCCAGTTCAGCTTAGGTGGACAGGTGTGTACTCTGGCCTTCTGGTCTGGATAATTTTTGGTTTGGGTCTCTTCATTCTTTCCATCTCCTCCTCTTCCTCGTTCTCTTGATCACTCTCACATACGTGGACCACCACGCTGGGAGTGGTATCGGTTGCTGCATGCAATTCATACTTTTCCCCTAGGGAAAGAGAATAATTGCAGGGTCACTTGGACAAGTCCTTGAAAGTCAAAAGGCAAGCATCAGTGGAAAAGCAGGAAGGGATCTGCTCAGCCAGCCTCCTGTGTGCATACATGGGGGTCAGAGGCACAGCCAGATGCATTTGGGATTTACTTTTCTTGGTGGCTCATTCAGAAAAAGACATATTTCTACTGTATATGACCCAGCTTTCAGTCAAATGCCCTGAATAGAGGCATAGGAAAGGCATGGGAGGAAAGCATATTTTTTGGTTATATTTAGCATGTCCACCAGGCACCCAAACTACCCAGGGGACTCCCCCTCCGTCAGCCTTTCCCCAAGTGTGGTGTGAGAAACAGAGGCTCAGGAAAAATAGCTTGGATGAATAAACATGTTTGGAAACAGACATCCTGCCTCCCTTGTGAGGCTCCCACTGAGGGTCACAGTGCACGCCAGGGGATGGGAGACACGAGGAGGCCTGCACGCAGAAGCAGCTGTGGCTGCACTGAACCAGGCACTCCAAAAACGTTTTGACCATGGCATCCTTTCTCTCATAACCACTGCTAAGCCCCTGGAACCAGGGGTGCTCTGCTGATGTGTGTCACCCTGGGTTTTACCAGGTGTAGTCAAGTTCAGGCCACTGGCCCAGCACAGGAAGGGTGAACTCTCTGAAACTGAAAAGCCTGCAGTGCTGAAGGAAGGAGCGGGGCAGCCGTTTAGGGCACCCGTCCAGTTACAGGAGGAGTCTGTATCTTTGGGCGATGGGAGGCAGTGCGGCAGAGTGGCCGACCTCTCATGGAGCATTATTTGGCCTCCCTGTGCACCTCAGTCTCCTCCTGGTATAATGGGAGTAATAAAGGCATTGACCTCATGCAGCAAACTGCATGCACACAAAGCACTCAGTACCTGGCTCACAATACACATGCCTGGTAAATGTTACCTAGAATGACGTTTAAGAGTAGAGGCCGAATCGTTCCTGGTGAAAAGCTGGGAATTGTACCTATGCTGGGGGCTTGAAATGGGGCAGCAGGGTCTGCCTGAGCCCACTCCCCCAACCAGGTGGCCTGGGGTGAGTTTTCCTCCAGGGCTTTGTGCATGGAATTTTTCTGCAGTTTGGGTGAACATGGAAGCACCTCACTGACCACTGTGACCTCACCACAGCTGGTTTCTAGGTGGAAGGAGCAGCTACCCCTCTCAACGGGGAAGGCACTTTAACTCACAAAGGTGGTAGCTGCCTTTTCTCTCTCCCACCTGTGAGATGAAAATGCTATTATAATTGCATTTAAAAAACTGAAGGAGCCTCAGCTCTCTGAGAGAGAGAATTAAGGTACAGGAGGTCAGGTAGATCCCTGGAAATACTGGCCAAGAGCCTCTTTAGATATTCTTGTCTATCTACCAATCAGCCAAAAAACCAGAAAGCTCAGGGTTTATGACCATTTTTGCAAAATCTTTGCAATCCTTTTGGCTGAAAAGTACAACCTAAATATGAAATATTATTCAAGCTCATTGTTAAGTAAACCAAGGGCAAATTGATTTTATTATGCCTATTTTCAAAAAAGCCTCCTCCAATAAACCTTCTGTAAAGGAGTGGTAGATTCTGGAGTGTGAAGATTTTTCGTCAACAGCACTTCTTGCCTCTGGAACAGTTTGACACCTCTCCCCAGGTAGAGATCCTGTCTGATGAGAAGATCTCTAACCCATGAGAAGACTATAAACCCCAGCTTTGCACCTTGGCCAGGACCTGCTGCGGAGAAGCACATGCTTCCTCAAACTGGCCATTTTCGATCTTGACCTTCACGCCACGATTAGCAGTAAGTAATGTGATTCTTGCTTCGTGCCATAGAGGGAATTTCCATTTGGGCAATGTTTTCAGAAATATAATCTTTTCAATAAGAAACTGCTGATGGTCCAAGAAAACAAAACCCTCAACCCAAAGGAATATCAGATTGCTGGTCAAGGAGAAACGAGGAGCTGATGGTCTCAGCATTTACTTGATTTGCTCCCCAGACAGCGCAGGAACCACCAACATCTGATTTTCAAAGCACATGTACTGAGCACTGACTATGGGCCAGGCACTGATTGAAGTACTTTCTACTTCATAATCTTACCTACCACTCACAATTCCATGGGGTAAGACACATTTTATGGACAAGAAGCTGAGGTACCTATTCAAGCGCTCACACCTGTGTCCCTTCAGAGGGCAGGAACCATGTCTCACTTTGGCTGGCTCAGTAGGGGCCACGAGGGCAGGGCATGCATGACTGGGGCTCTTTCTTCACTATGATCTAGGTTTCCCTTTTCCTTGTCCATTAAAAGAGCAGGTGAGAATCAGATCAATGGGCAAATACCTTGAATAAAAATGAAATTTCTTTCCAAAGTCCAATTGCTCATCTACACCCACAGCAACAGGACCTGAGTCTGGGGCACGAGCCATCCACATGGGCTGTGCTCAGGGGTGATACCTGCAGGAGGGGCTCCCCACGACCAGCTGCAGTCTCTCTGCCACAAGCAGTAACGAGAGGCAGGTGCGCATGATCCCAGCACTAGTGACCGTGATGCAGGAGCATGCAACAGAGATGGTTCACAAAACACACTTGCATGGGACCACAGGAGAGCAGTGGGGATACTTTCGCTCCCAGGCAGGTGCGCATCATCTCTGCCCTTTTGCACAATCTCTCCATGACTCCCTGCCCCCATTGTTACCTGAGGGTGCTGCTTACCTGGCCCCAGCTTGGAGATAGCATATAAAAGATCATAATTTATGACTGGAGTAGCATCTTCCACTTGCTTCCAACCAACTGGGGGAGAGGCAGGAGGAGAGATCAGAAACTGCTTGTCTGGATTTGGTGGAGCCAGGTGTGAGCTTCCTATGTGCAAAGTCTAAGGAGAAATGAACACGGGTCACTTGTCACAAAGGAGGAACTGCAGCAACAGACACAGGTGGATGATGTCCAGGCTGCAGAACAGGTATGACTCAAGGAGGAATCCTAAACCAGTCTGTACCGGGGAAGGGATGTCTGAACTCTAGTTATGGTGCTAATACAGTAAGAGCCCCCTCCCAAGGCTGTGGGACTCACAGGCACAGGGACTGCAAGTAATTATGCTTGAACATTAACAGAAGTGATTCACTATAAATGGGAAAAATAAAGCCACTGTCATCGAGGTCAAGCTGGGCACGGAGGGGGTCAGAGACCAATGGGGACTCACTTTACCTGGAAAGCAGCCTTCTAGAAACTCCTCTCTCCTCCCCTGACAATCTGTCAGCCCCTGTTACAACAGATGAGACTTTGGGAGCTGTCACCTAGGGTCCCAGGAGGAGGGTGGGAAGGGTGGTGGGCAGGAGAAAAAGCAAGCCCATGACAAATTCTCTCTCCGCTGCGGGTACCCTGGGGCTGGGACCGCTGCTAGCAGGAAGGGTTCTCGGCATCAGTGACCTGTCTGGTTAGCCCATTTCTTCCTTTCAAGCCAGGCTTGGCAGCCCTGTAGTGATCGGCAGGTGCGTCTGCAGACTACTAGATCCCTGCTGAGAGCAGGCTGCTGGGTGCTTGTGAGAACCCCTGCAAGCTAGAGCCTCTGGCTGTTCAGTCTGCAACTGGTCCTTAGTCCTAACCCTTGAGCAAATTCATGAAAACTGCTGCACAAATCTTAGGGCACTTGAAGAACCCCTGGCACAACACTGTGCCCTACAAGCTTCCTGAATGAACAGGTGAGGCACTCTTTCTTCCGACATATCAACCCCAGAAGGTGAGCAGCTATTTCTGAGGTTGCTTTCAAATACACCTGGATGTCTTTTTAAAATAGGGGAGAAAACTGAAAATTCAGAGTATGAATTTTGCCTTTCTCAGGACCAATTCTTGAAGTGTTCAATGTGTAACATAATCAACATATAAGCCACTTTGAAAGAGGGCCAGAGAGAGACGGGAGAAGACTGCAAAGCAACAAATCTGACTCACCTGAGCGAAATATAACTTCATCTCCTTTCCCAAAAACTCCTTCTTATGCAGCTGGAGTCTGGCATCTGCGGCAGATAAGGGGTTGCTGAAGTTTATCCTGACCCGCTTGAAGCTCTTGAAATACTGAAAGGTGATATCCTTGTCATAAGTCCTAAAGAGGGATTCAAATTTGGCCTGGAAAATAACAATAGAAATCAAAGGAATTAAAATTTACCTGCATATGACCCTTGACTAGATGACATGATTACATTTCTTATTAAGGAAGTGAATGATCAATCATTTCAACAACTCCTAACTTCTTTCTTAGAGAAAAGCCTTTCCTCTCTGATGAGACCCTGCCCTTTCAGTTCTATACAGGTGATTTTATAAGATGGTAAGAAGATATGATTTACTAAATTCATTTAAACAGCAGAACAATTAATTACCAATACTTAAACACTGCTTATGGTAACAGGAACATTCTTTTTAAAGTAGAATGAGCATTTTCCAAGGAGGCTCAGTTTGGTAACATGTTATACGCTCCCCCCACCCCCCCACTCCCCAGCCTGATGTCCCCTTGTCCTATGATCTTCCCCAGTCTAGCCAACTCTAATCCTGCTGCTCAGCTCAGGGTGATGCTATGTATGTCAAATATTTCTTTAGGGCTTAAAAGCACTGCGGCTAATTTGGGGGGAAAAAAAAGAAGCACTTTTATTGAATTGAAAAACAATAAAGATAATAAAAAGCCTTGCATTTCTTAAAGGAATAGTTTTAAAAAATTCCCACTATTGTTTTTATCTCAGTCTGTTACTTTTTTTTTTTGTCTTTTTCCGTGTCCGGCAACGGATTGCAACCCTCAGCAACGGGATTGTTGCAACCCTCGGTGTTGCTCCCGCGCCTCGCTCAGCCAGTGAGCGGAACCGGTCTGTACGTGGGATCCGAACCCTCGGGCGGGAGCGCCGCGTGCTTCCCAAGCGGTGCACTCATCCAGTGCGCCACCGGGCCGGCCCCTCAGTCTGTTACTTTTTAACTCTCTAAAATAATAGTGGTTTAAAAATTAATGTACTGCAAATGAACCCTTTTCTCCATGCTGGCTTTGATATATGTTCACACCTTGCTCTAGTGCTATAAAGACTAGTGAAAATTATGAAAGATGAGCTGTTAGAATGAAAAGCCCAAGCTGAGGATTACAAACTTAGATTCAGGAAACGGCTCATGAGCCTCCTGAGAAAAGCTCTGGGGAGAGCCCCCCTGGGCCGTGTCCTGAGGTGGGAGTATCTGTGGGGCAGCAGGAGGCCATGTAATTCCTCGGGATTCCAACCAGAGAGGGAGCTGGAGGGAGTTAGTTGGTGGACAGTTGACACTTCAAAGAAGATTGCACGGGCGTTTAGTCGCATGTTTTCTGAGTTGTTTTTCCCAACTAAACACTTAGGCCAGGTTGTAGGAATCTATGTGAAAGGCAGAAGGGGGTGACTGAGAAGAAGAGTGTGGCCCAGAGCCTGGACTGTGAACAACCTGCCCTCTCCTCTAAGCAGGGCACCAATGCAGAAGAGGAAGCAGAGATCAGAGTGACCTGGAAAATCCAGGGAAAGCGCAGTGCTCCTGCAGTGGGGAGCAAGGATTCTGAGTAAGCAAGACTGTCTCCAGGAATACTCACTGCTAGAAAGTGTGTGCCTGCTCCAGGCAGCACTATGGGAGTAGCAAAGGGCAGTCTGTCTCCATCAGGTAGGTTGTTAAGGGAAAGTGGAACAACTCACAACCTTGCTCTCTGTGCATTTCCTGGCTTTCTTCAGTTTATGAAAAGTTCAGCAACTTTCCCACGAGGGTGGCCGAGGGTGGCTGTAGAGGCCCGTGTGAAGGAATGCAGGGCGGATACCTAACAGCGGGTTTATCTGGCTGCCTAGTCCTTTTTTCCCCCACTTCTTTCAAGCATGGTGAAGTTTCTGGCACAAGGGTGTCTTTGTAAATTTGGAATTTTGCATGACCTCATCAATAGGCATTGTGACTAACTGCGTAGTTTTGAAGTTATGATTCAGAATTGGGAGAGATGACTTTGATGAATATTTTTAGACTATAAGTCAGGGTCAGGACCAGAACAAATGAGAACTCACATTATTTGTTAAATCCAGGTTACTATTATGCCATTCTCTTATAAAATAATCTTATTTGTTCTAATAAATAATACTTAGTTACTACAGTTGTTGGATGGCATCTCTACTTAAAATCATTTTACTTACATAAGGTAAATACTAACTACACAGACTTTGTAGTACTTTTACACATAGAGCGTGCTCTCTAATCTAGTTCAAAAACTATAGTCCCAGCCCACAAGCATTGTACACAAATATGGAGTTAAATATGATGTAAAAAAAAAAAAAAAAAAGAGAAAAGAAACCTTCACATATCCCAATATGGCTTTGGGTATAAAGCATATAACACAAAACTACCCCCCAAACAGAACATACAGGATTCATTCATATTCAATATTATTAAAGATCAATTAGATAGTTGGGTAGCTACTGATGAAAAATCTTATGTTTTAATCAATTTAAGAATAAAATATAGTGATTAAAATTACCAATTATGTTAATTACCATCAATGAGAGCTGTTGCTCAGGAGGTACATTTATCCCACACTTAAATTATTTATTCAGTTTTATTATTTGCTATGGCTGCATTTTCCCAAACTAGAGAAATCTGGAAGCTTGAGGTCAGGCCCTTGTAATTACTACAAACATACAAATATCTCTGCAAAATTTATTTCCTAAGATGAAATCAAATTATTCTGAACTCTAGCTGTAAAAGTAAAATGTTCTAGTCACTGTCAGAAGAGACCTCTCTCCTGAAAGTGGACTTACAACACAAACAGAATGAAAACACACAATGCAAAAACTCTGTCTTATTAGTGAGTTGTTCCAGAGTCCTGGATGATTTCAAATATTGAGATCTTTAAAAATTCCTTCCAGTTAATTCCTCAGGCAACAGCTTTTGATTTTCAAGGCTCAAAATACTTTGGATTTGTTTCAAAACTCACAACAGAGCCACATACCCCCAAGTATTTCAGTTAATAGTCCCAATTAGCATAATGCTTTGAAAACTCAAAAATCAGTCACATTAGAAGCCTTACCCTGGTTTCACTTTCGCTGAAGATATCACTGTTTGCTACACAGGCAATCAGGGAGCTAAAACTGTAGTTAAAGTTTCTAAAATGCATCTTGTTTTCTTACAGTGAAAGCGCTAGAGAGACCCATGCAGTCAAGTCCCAAGTGAGCTTCCTTTCCAAGAGGCTGTCGGTTCTTTCTTGAGCCAGCTCTTGCTTATAAAGAACTGAGGGCCAGCCCCCTGGGAAAAAAAAGCACAGCTTCCACAGATCCTGTTTGGACAGCAAATTCCTGAGTCAAGTCCCGCATGCTTGCAGGCAGACAGGGACAAAGTGTAAGTTTCTACTGGAAAGAGGTGAGTCAACACCTTAGTCATTTTCCCTATGCTAATTAACTCTGTTTGGGGAGGATGGAAAAAACAGCTGAGGTTTGCTTTGCAGCTGCTTTATCAGCCCCTCTTGCAGCATAGTTTCCACTGGTAGTAATTCCATTCAGCCACTCAGACAACACGCTCCTTGGCTGAATGGGACGCTCCTTCTTAAGATGGAAAATGTTACAGAAGAAAAAGGACTAAGGTCTATAGCAGTAAACAGCAATTAGCCTTGAGGGAAGTTTCAGGGCTCTGGGAGACCTGGAAACCAAAGTCTTGGTGAGTTGCTTGATCCATGTAATTTCCTGAAAACCTCAAAGTTTCACATTGGGGCATCAGAGAAAACATTTTGAAATCTGTCTTGGTCAAATGAATTCTGCTTTTAAAGAAAAAGCGGGATTCATTTTGACATGTAGTTTTTTTCCCCCCCCAATTGAACTTTATTGGATAAATGTCCCAACTCCCACTTGTATTCTTACAGTGGAACAGTGGGAAGAGATCCTAAAGCAATCCTAGGATTTTCACTTGAAAACTTTATTATTGTAATTTGAGAACTAGGGATATACAACACTTTGATCATTTTCTAAGGGCTACCGAATTCAGGCAAAGATAGAAAAACATTTTAGAGAATCTAGCCTCTGAAAACTGAGAAAAGAGACATTAAGCAGTCCTGCTTAGAGACTCATAGACTCAATGTGTAAAAACTAACAGGAAAGGAAAAAGAAATGGAAAGACTGTACACTATAATAGAAAGGTAAGATGCAGTTAAGATGCCTGGTTTGGAGAAATACATTGGATGTAAAACTGACTCCAAATCTTTCAAAAGATTGCAACTCTTTAAACTTCTAAGAACTTTACCAGCTTAGATCCTTATGGCAGTCTGGGCCCTAGGTCCTTCCCAGTCTCTTCAATTTCATTATCACCAAAAACACTCAAGTTATTTAAGAAAGCATTCTCTAGTTTAGGGATACACAAGCACAGCTCTTATCCTTCCAAAAGTTAAATTGAACACTACCATTCACATTTAAAAATTAACTTCAAAGAATCATTAAAGTCAGCCAATAATTAAAAAGAATATATGCAACAGGAAGAAACAAAGCAGAGCATTTATCCAAAAAAGAAAAAGCAGAGTCTTCTTGGATGAGTGAGTGTTGCTTAATTTCAATGTGCTGTGTCTTGCTGCCAACTGTAGAGCTATGTAAGAAACCAGTTATGGTGTTTACTTTGCCAAATTACCCATAACTCCCAACCCCAAAAGAACTAAATGCTTATATTCTAAAAAAGTTTAGAACACTGTAAACAGTCTGGCATTCACCAAACACCAAGGAGAAGTGGTCACGTTGGATGGTGCTTTGTGATGAGAGTATGTCCTTGGAAGTGCTGCATTTTCAGAGGAGGGCATCTGCCACTGTCCTGCAGGCCCATGCAGATTGTGGCAGAGGTGGTGGTGGTTTGGGGGGGAGGTGGTGGGGAAAGACTAAGGACACACAACTGCATTCCACTCCTGAGAGGTGGCTGACAGCTTCTCTGCAGGTCCCTCCCTCGCCAACCCTTCTTCTCCTTTTCACTTTCTCCTGGAGTCCACCTCTGCAAATAGCACTGAAAGGTGATCAGAGGAAGAACAGGAAACTAATTTTAGTCTCCTTTTTTGAAAAAAAGTATCATGACAAAAAGCTCCAGTTCAGTTGTGCAGGCAAATCTGGAACATTTCTGTTAATCTCAGACAACAGCACTGGGATAACCCAAATTTACAATTTTGATTTCATTATATGGATTAAAAAAACCCCAAAAACCCAGCAAGGTATTCAAAGATTGTTCAACTATCTTTGCTCATAGAAATGACAGATCTTTCACTAGGCTGCCCCCAAAGTCTAACAAAATGTGTAATTCTGTACCTGCCTTAGAATTGATCAGCTCCATCTGAATCAAATTTGGTGACCACGAGCACTTGCATATTCAGATCAGGAACAGGAGCTGTTCTAAATGGTGGCTGCCATGGTTTATGGAGGCTGGAACGGATGCAAAGAATCTTGGGCCATGAAATGTACAAGCCCTGGACCATGGTAGAGGGCACCTAGGATACACCACCTCAGGCTCAGATACAACCTGTGAGGTGTGGAGCAGATTCAAGATTTTAAGCATGTCACACTGAGTAGCATGGCTCCTTAGTGGCATTCAGACACCCTGGCTGTCTAAGGGGGCAGAACACTGGGTTTCCTGGGACATGTGATCTGCCCCAGAGCTATTTTATGCTCATCTCAATTTTCCCTCATCTGCTAATCTGACAGTCCTTAAGAATGTGTTTTTTCTGACTGTGTATATATTATATATGTATGAACTTGGATTTCTAAAGGTCCTATGCAAAAGAATTTACTTTGTAAATAGTGATCTTCTCCTCTGAGAATAAAAATTGATCCAAAGCAAGTATTTAAAAAGTTGACTTTCCTATACTTGTCTATTTCTTGTGGTTTGGAAGACAAGTATACTCTTCATTCCGGTTTGCTAGTTGGATGTAAGTGGTTTGAAGAAAGCAGTGCCCACAGCAAAGCCTCATTAGAGCTCTTGAAAAGCTACTAAAAATTGCACTCAAAACAGTAAAACTGAAACCAGAAGTTAAAAAAGAAATGAAATGCTTCAGTCAACTCAAAGCTTTAGATGTTTTGCATTTCTTCCATTCACATAAAAATCATAAATGAATCTCTTTAACCTACATTCACCTCCTCTGGCTCCGAGCAGTTTCAGCATATTTTCATTAAGAAGTTTCTATTTTCAGTGAGGAAATATTGAGGTTTATGATGAATTCCATCGTTCCCATTACAGCATTCCTAAAGCATAGTTATGATGACCTCAACACATCCACTGTAAACCCCAAGGAGTTGACAGTGACGTCAGGAATGTGCCACCCATGAAACTTTCTACAAAATGAACTGACCAGAGAGAGAAACCGAGTTTTGACTTTGATATACAAACCAATGTGTAGCTAAGAATAAGGCAATTTACAAAAGATCTCTCATGAAGGAAAATGACAACACACCTGATTGTGCTAAAAGGTGTCCATGCAATTATCTTGATGGCTCATGAAACTTACATTTTATTTGAACTTTTAGCTTTTGAGAGCTTCCCATTGCACCTTAGGTGGAAGACAATGCTTTGTATTCATTTACTCATTGTGCATTTATTCATTCATTTGCCCAAGCACTCTTCTAGATATCAGGGATTCAAAGGTGAACAAAACACACAAAACTCCCACCCCTGTGGAGCTTACATTCTAGATGGGGAGAAAAGACAACAAAGTTAAACGGGTACGATATATAGTAAGTGCTGGGAACAAAGCAGCGAGAAGGGATAGGAAAAGTTGGGAAAAGAAGAGGTTGAAAGCAGGATAGCCAGGGAAGGTGACAAGTGAGTACGTGAAGACGTGCAGGAAGAAGGGAGTGAACCCAAGGGAACTGCAGGTGCAGCGACTTCATGGCAGGAGAACCCTGGCACGGAAGGCCCAGCAAGCCTTAAGGTGGCTGTAGAGGAGGACGAAGGAGAAAGTGGTTGGGAATGAGGATAAGAGAAATGTTTAGCCACTGGAGGGGGTCTGGCTTGTATTCTACTGAGGTGGGAGTCATCGGGGGGTTCTGAGTGGAGAGGTATGATCTGTCACAACACGACTTCCACGCAGCAGATCCACTCTGGCGTCTGGGTTCAGAATAGAGCGAAGGGGCAAGGGTGGAAGCCAGGTGCCCAGTGGAGGCGCTCGGAGCAAGCAGGGTAGCAAGACCTTCTTCTCTGGCTACATGTCTTCCGCTCCCCGAGGCACAACCCTGCTGTGCCTGCTTTCTTCATTTCCTTCAGCTGGCCCTCCATGGTCTCGTCTGTGCCTGTCAAACTCCTATTCATCCTTTACAGCACATCACAAAAGCCACTCCTCCTCAACATTCTCTCTCTCCTATAACCCCGGGGCTCTCACCACATTCTGCCTGCATCACAGTTATGTTCTCAGCTGGCAATCTCGCTACGACAGGGACAGCGGAAGCTTCTCATCCTGCAGCTCCCTGGAGATGTGGACAAACACTTATGGAAGTCAATGACACTGCACCTCAGAGAATTGCACCAGGGAGGGCCCACCTGATGCAGGCTGAGAGCCAGAATTCACCAGGGTGTCAAAGGGCCATGGCTGCTGGTGTTACTGATTGAAGGGTGTCTTCTATCTTTGGTTTGAGTAAAGGCCATGCCATTCCTTTTTGTCCCAGGAGGTGAAGATGGTGAAGGCACTTGCTTATGGGCCTCATGAAAAGCGTTGTGCTCACGCATGGGAGTGTGGTGGCGCTCCCGCCGAGGGTTCGGATCCCACATGCAGACTGGTTCCAGCTCACTGGCTGAGCAAGGTGTGGGAGCAACACCGAGGGTTGCGATCCCGTTGCCGGTCCCGGTCCGGTACGGGCGCGACACTGAGTGTTGTGATCCGTTGCCGGACACGAAAAAAGGAAAAAAAAAAAAAAAAAAGTGTTGTGCTCAAGGGTCATGTCTGCTCAGTGGGTGCCAGTCCCAGTCCCAGATGTGCTTCCTACATCTTTGCTGTGTGGGGCTCACCCTGGACTGCACACTAGACTGATGTGTACTGATACTGATGCATGTACACCAGCTGGAGACACTGAGGCACCACTACATGGGATACTATGGACGCCTTGTGATACTTCTCAGGGGTCTTATTGCTATGGTCTCCAAAGCAATCTTTTGACAGGAGGGAGGAACATATTCAACTTGGTGTATGCTCACCTTGTCTTTCTCAATGCCCGTGTTTAGGGTGTTTTATATGGTGTCCAGTGTATAGTGGAATTTGCATGGAATTTACAAATAAAATGCTTTTACTGGCAAATGTAGTAAAAAAATCTTTTACCAATGAAGTTCACGATCAAAAATGTTTGGAGACCATTTGTCTAAACAGTATGTGAAGAAAATTCCCAATTTTCTTTAGCCTTCTTCACAATAAGCAAGTGTTAAGAAAGAAAACAGGAAAAATATTCTTCTTTTTTATATCTTTAAAGGAATTTCTGTTTTGTTTATTTTTGGGGATAATCAGAAACTGGCTCAGGGAAGGCCACATTTGTGTTCGGGAATTTATTGCTCTTCAGATTGTTTTATTACTGGTAAAATCTGCCTGGCCACAGGGAAGGGCCACTATTTCAAAGAAAAGGTAAAGCAAAGCAGATTACATTTCAAAGAAAACTTAAAGCAAAACCCACATCGAAGAGAAGAAAATGTTAAAGCACAGCAGATAACCTTTTTTTCCAACGGGCTTCAAAGAGCCTAAGGAAAATCCCCTGCAGAAAAAAGGGAAGTGCTGGTTCTCTGACTACAGAGAATGACAAATAAGAATTCTAAATCTGAAATAAAATCATCTTAAAAGAAAATCACTTTTAAGATGATAAGCAATAATCTTCTGCAGGAAAACATAACTTATGATATTAATAATAAACTTCAGCCTGGCACATTTCTGATACTCTGGAAAAAAAAAATAGAATGCCTGAAATCTTTTGATATTTTGCATGAATTAGTACAGAGAGCATACAAATAATTTGAATTTCTGGGATAACACAGAACTTTCAATTCCTTAAATAAAAAATGTGGGTGGCTTCTTTATGCCCATGCCAAAAATGATGGATGCAATGGTACTCTAAATTCATATTGTTAAAAGTGAAAATGCTAGATACATATTTTAGCAGAATGGCAATCAGGCTCTGTTAAAGCTTAAGGTGAAAATAAAGAAAAAATAGCAATAATAAAAAACAAAAAAGAGAGAAAGAAAAGGAAAATCACTCATCTATTGGGGAAAAGTAGCGAGGAAGAGCATGTACAAATTTATACTTAAGACAGAGGTCACAGTTCACATCAGATCTCACCTTGTTTGTTAAATTCCATGTACCCTCAGAATCCCATTAAATCGTGTTTTCTTATTATCTCAATCTTTCCTTAGTACATAAAGGTTAACTACCCCTCTGTAACTTCTTGGAAACGCACTGCTTACAGTGTTTAAGATGAAGAAATAGCCTTAGGCAAATCTAAACTACACTTAATGACTTGGAGACCGGCAGATGAGGATTAAGGGAGGTAACATTTATTTAGAGATTACTGGGGCCAAAGCCACCCTAATTAATCATTCCTTATTTGCTCTTTCGTCTATCCCTTTCCAGACCCACCTTGCTTTAATTACTGACTTTAACTGCTGCTTTGATGCCATTCTCAGCCAGGGGCACCGTGACAGAAGCCTGGGTAAGCACTGTGTCCAGGAGGGCCGAGCGATGGTCCACCACTCGGCTCACTGACCACATTTTGGCTGTCCTTCGTGCCAGTGTGAAACAGCTTTCACACTGTTCATTCCCAGCAAATCAATCTTTACACTCAAAGTATGAGTCCTACTTGGTAGTGTTAATGCGACTGAAAAGCCTTTACGCCCCTGCTGTCATATTTCATGCTCAGATGAACCCACACGGCGACTGCACCTGGCCAGGACGAGTGCAGAGTGGGTCTTGCTCTGGAAGGTCCCCCAGGGAGCCAGGCACAGTGCTGGGGACGGTGCAGATGCCATGCCTACCTGGCGAGTGATGGCTAAACTTAAGGGAAGACCAGAAGGTGAGAAAGGCATGGAGGGAGAGGGAAAAGAAAGGGACAAGAACAAAATCTGCAAATCTTCAGATATAAAAACACAGTTCTCAATGACTTTGCTAAATAGAGTTTGTATCCACATCCAGTTCTAAAACTCGGGAGGCAGCTCAGAATTTTTTTTTTTTTTTCTGCCAAGTGCTGGGAGAAAAGTGTATATGTATTTGTACCTACTATTTTCATCACTGTCTCCACCCTGTTTCCTTGTCTGTAGTTGAGAAGTACCAACAGGGCCACAGCACATGCTTTCTTTTTATTCTTACATTGCGTTCTTTGTTGATTATTTAAAAGTCTGACAAGAAGTCGCGTGAGAAAGCGTATCCTGTCATCTTCCTGAGGGAAATGCAATGATTCCAAACATACTTAAGAAACAATAAACTACAAACACAGAGCAAAAGAGACCCCACCACCACTTGGATATTAGCGCTTGCCATCAGAAAAGAGAACGGTGGTGCCAACTTTGTTCATTAAGAGAATCTGGGTGTCCACGTCATGTGACTGAAGCACGGGTACATGTCTTTGTGCCGCAGCGTCTGAGACCTGAGAGTGGTTCTCTTTCCACCAGGCCTAGAATGGGCCGGTTAGTTCCCTCATCGTGAACTGGTAGCCACACAATATTTTAAAAAAATTAGTTGTCAATAATCTAAAATTGGGAGGTTTCACACAAAAATAGAATCTCTGACTTTTTGGGGGGTGGAGGAAGATGTGGCAACACTGGGCCCAGAGTCCCGGTGGTGACGGCTGAGCAGCTGCCCATCAGGGACACTGTGCTCTGCAACACCCCAGTGACTCCACCGCCCCCGCGGTCTCACATCTGCCCGCCACTGATGACTGACCCCCAAAGGCATCTGAATGCTTGGACTCTGGCTTAATTTAGTAATTCATCCAAAAGAGAAGAGTCACCTGCTACAGACAGGCACTGCGATTAGCCCTCCCCATGGCTCAAAGTGATCATGTTAAATTATAATCGACACCAAATTATACTCGTATACATAGACAGCATGTCCCTCACTCCTCACACAGCAGTCCTTTGCATTGTTTTTGCCTGGCCCATCCCTGGGCACAGCATATTGCCGTGGGTGACTCCCTGGGCATTTGTGGAGCATTCTCTCCCACTCCTGAAGTTATACTGTAAATGCCAGGGAATGGTGGAGACGTGATTATAGGGATGACACTGATTCTGCTCAAACTATATAAACTGCACTAGGTTTCTTCAGCAATTATTAGTAAGAAATGATTGGGCCATACCTGGGAGGAGGAATGTAACACACTCAGATTTCTATAGAGTCAGCTTATGATTAATGGAGGCAGAGAAGTTTTGTCACGACTGGCATTAGAAGACAAAGAAAGATGATCTGAAAGCAGCCTGAGAGCCAGGTATTTTCAGGGTGAGGTTAGGATAGTTTTTTAAAAGACCATTTTAAGAAGATAGCATTTTCTTTTTTTTTTTTTTTTCATTCCTCCATTCTGCTCTCACAAGTTTCTAGTCTCTAAGGGGTGGCTAAAAGAAAATACTCTTTCGGTACTGTCTTAAAATTGTTCTGAACTGAATAAGTAGAGCTGTGTGTAGCAAATTATTTATTTTTTTGTCTTCGCCCCCCCCCATTTTTTTGTGCATTTATTTATTTTTAGCTCCCATAAATAAGTGAGAACATGTGATATTTCTCTTTCTGCGCCTGACTTGTTTCACTTAATATAATTCTCTTGGTCCATCCGTGTCATTGCAAATGTCAGTATTTCATTCTTCTTTACAGCAGAGTAGTATTCCATTGTGTAGATATACCACATTTTCCGTATCCACTCATCCGATGATGGACATTTGGGCTGGTTCCAACTCTTAGCTATTGCAAAGAGTGCTGCAATGAAGATTGGGGAACAGGTATACCTTCGACTTGATGATTTCCATTCCTCTGGGTATATTCCCAGCAGTGGGATAGCTCTTGTAAAAATCTAGGATATGGTTTGATCGATCTCCTTACGTTGAAGTAACTGCTGGTAACATGGTGCCTAACTTCAACCATCCCAATTAGCCTGAGCCACCCTGGGCCCTTCCATCCTGAGGGAGGCCACAGTCGTATTGCTACCCTCTGTGGAGGTAATCTTATGTGGCACATACATGACAACTATGTCCAGCCCCAATTTGCCCACCTGCCCGCCTGCCTACCACCAGGCTGCTGCGTTCTGACTCTGAGACCGAGGTTCTCTGCTGGAGACTCACTAGGGGGAAGACAGTGGGGGCAGGGGAGGTAAGGCGAGACTGGGCAGAAGGAGAGTGGAACTGACATGTGGTCCTGATGGAAGCCCTGCTGCCCTGCAGGGAGTTCTGAGGATGGCATGACCCTTGTTGGAGCAGGAGGGCTGGGCTTTGATACTGCCACACTGGTCAGTTCTGGGGTGGAGGCCACCCTGAGTGGGAGCAGAATTTGGGTGAGGTAGCTCTGCTTGGCTGAAGCAATCTCCGAAGGGGGTGACTGCCAAAGCCAGCCAGGGGACAAATTTTATTCCTAAAAGGACCTGAGACATGTCAGTGTCCACTGTACCAACCAACTAACCAACCAACCACCAGACCCAAGTGCAAGGAACTAGAGGGCTCCAAAGACTTTTACCCTAAGTTAATCATCTGAAATTTCTAACAAATATGACAACTTTTAAATTGAACACCATGAAAATCCTGCTGATTCCACTCCGAATCATTAGCTCATCTATCTAAAGCAAGTAGCAAACTCAACAGTTGAAACTGTTATGAGTATAAACATGTCAACTAAAACCTTGAATACTGCCCAACAATTTCACTCCTGGGAATTTATTCTAAGGAAATCCTTAGGGCTGTGGGCAGAGATTTAGATGCAAATATGTTCCTGCTAGGCAAATAAAGTATCCTGCAAATAATATATTTTTATGCAAGTAAAATATCTTGACCAGATAATAAATATACTAAATCCATTCAACAGACTGTACAGCCACTCCCAGTAAGGAGATGAAAACAATTTAATGGCATTAAAAGATGTTCAAGACTTTCTTTTTTAATTTTTTTTAATTTTTTATTTTTTTAAATTTTTTGTCTTTTTTCGTGTCCAGCAACGGATTGCAACCCTCAGTGTCGCGCCCGTACTGGACCGGGACCGGCAACGGGATCGCAACACTCGGCACTGCACCCGCACCTCGCTCAGCCAGTGAGCGGGAACCGGTCTGTATGTGGGATCCGAACCCTCGGAGGGAGCGCCGCCGCGCTTCCCAAGCGGCGCACTGTAGCAGTGCGCCACCGGGCCGGCCCAAGACTTTCTGTTAAGAGAAAAAAGCAGTTTACAAAGCAATGTTTATTTCTGTGATTGCATTTTGTTGAAAAGAGAGAATATGCATGGCAGTATTAAGAAAAATTGCAATATTTTCTTTTTTGCTTACTTAGATTTACTAGAGTTTCCATAATAAACATTTATTACTTTTGTAATAACAAAAAGGCTTTTCTTTTTCTCTTCCCCCACATTGTGAGTTAAGATAACCACGGTCAATATAACCAAGATTAACAGACATACAATATAAGGTTAAAAGTTAGCTGGAGAGGAAATCTTCCCTCTCTTATCTGTACAGTGGTTTGGCATCATGGCCTTTAATTTGTTTGCACTGTATTTGTTATGTACAATCCCTAAACCTGGTGTTTTTAACCCATTAATATTTTGGAGTGACAGCAGTTCAAAGAATCCCATTTCTTAACTAAACACCTTTGAAAACAGGGATTTCACTGAAAAACTTTCAATGTGCTTTTCTTTGATATGCTCTTCTACTAGCCATCTCTATCTGGTGAAATTCCCAAAAAACCAGCTGTGTTGGCTGAGCCATTCTCACGAGAGTTGGGGCTGCACAGTACCAGGGACCAGTCATCTGATTCTGTCCTGCTACCTGCTACTGACGTGCTGAGGATTGCTGGGCTGAGCTCTGCATTAGTGTGAGCAGACCTCACAAAGCACATTCTGTAGGTTCCAGAGTGTGACCAGCAAGGAGTATCCCACGTTCTTTGGAAAATGTGACATCCAGACATTGAGAATGAGGCCTTCTCTGAGCAAAACCATCCGATTCTTTCTTGTCACTGCCGTGCCCCCACATCTAATCTTTTTTCCTCTACATTATTTTCTCCATTCTTCTTCCTGTTCCAGAATCACATCTGGGCCTTTTCCTTTCTCCCTGGATGGCCCCTTCCTCTGAATCTCCCTTGTAACAAGACTGGAACGTTCCCCAGAAAACTTGTTGCCATTATGGCATTAATGATGACAGCTGTTTAAGGCCTTCCAAGAGAATTTGTATTTAATCAGCAAATTCTGGAAATCAAAGTCTCAACCCCAAAGGAATGCATCGTGCTAAAGGGAAAACTCCAGGCAGCAAATCAGTTACAGAAGTTTCCCTGGACAGGTGGGCTCTTCTGGGGCTGGTTGCTGCCTACTTGGAGATGAGACATTTTTTAAGCACCTACCTTGAGCAGATTCTGGTGTGGGCCGTTTGGGATTAAAAATAGACTTCTGAATGTAAAGGAAAATCACTCACTTGTCCATTTATTATTTATTTATTTATTATTTATTTATTTATTTTATGTGACTGGTAAGGGGATCGTAACCCTTGGCTTGGTGTCGTCTGCACCGCGCTCAGCCAGTGAGCACACCAGCCATCCATATATAGGATCTGAACCCGTGGCGGGAGCGCCGCGGAGCTCCCAGCACCGCACTCTCCCGAGTGAGCCACGGAGTCGGCCCAACCAGCATTTATTAAGGATCTGCTGTGTGCCTTTTCAAACCCCATGGCTGAGTCAAAGTACCCCTATTTCATATTCTTGTAACACCAGGAACCTCTAGTTCCCAGCCTTTATCACATTTTAATAGTCCTCCACTAAACTAAGGGCAGACCAAGCCACAGGCCCTGGAACACTTAAGACCCACCACAAACATCTGTGGGACAAATGTGTGCAGCTAAATACTGGGCTCTTCACTGGAGACACAAAGATGAGGACAGCAAGGCCATTCCTTCAAAACACTCATAAAAGTCAATCAAGAAGTACTTACTAAGCCATTGCCAGGTGCTTAGTACTCTAGCAGAGGCTCCAAAAGCCTAAGACACAGTTCTTGCCTCTATAGGGGCTCAGCATCGAAGCTCTGGAGATAAGACTGCAACTCAGGTGATAAGATTATACAAATGATCTCTCCTGTGTTGCAGACACTCAGAGCTCGAGCCATTGGAGGTGGAGGGTGGTGATCAGAATAGGCCAGTCTAGGCCGGCCCGGTGGCGCACTGCTACAGTGCACTGCTTGGGAAGCGTGGCGGCGCTCCCGCCGAGGGTTCGGATCCCACATACAGACCGGTTCCCGCTCACTGGCTGAGCGAGGTGTGGGCGCAGCACCGAGTGTTGCGATCCCGTTGCCGGTCCCGGTCCGGTACGGGCGCGACACTGAGGGTTGCGATCCGTTGCCGGACACGAAAAAAGACAAAAAGGAAAAAAAAAAAATAGGCCAGTCTAGTATGCCATGATCCCATCTCAATATCCCATTAATTCAGCTACAGAAAGTACTACGGATAAAGAACTTGAGATAGAGGTATATTTTAAATGGATGGGGAAAGAATATATTCCTGCATTTTCTCACTCCTACCTGAAAAAAAAAGGTATTAGGAAAGTTAAGTTTTCTTCATCCACTGTTATGCAGAATCAAATCAGAAGCTGCTTTTATTAAAGGACATATACATTTTGTTCATTTTGAACAAATTTCTTACATTGCCTGCATTTTTGCTTGGCGTTGGCTAAGTGCTAATATCTGTTAACTGATGTCCTGAATTTCTTAGAAAATCCTACCTTTGCATACTTTATTTTTAAAATATTCTGCAATATATGTGGCTGCATTTTTTATATTTTGGTAAGAACACCAAAATAAATTAATTAATGTACTAGACGAAATCTAGCTGTGCAGCCTTGGGCTAGGTTCTCAACTGCCAAGTGCTTTGGGTTCTTCATCTATAAAAGGATAATCACAGAACATATTCACGTGGTGGTTGTGACACTATCCGGCCTAATGTCTACACAGTGCTTTGCATGTAGGAAGTTCTAGGAAATGTTTGCTGCTATGAGCCACATGAATGTGGCCTCAGACTGTGAAGTTGGCCCCTTAGAGATGACCATGTTCCAATCCTTGGAACCTGTGGATATGTTATCATTCATGGCAAAAGGGACTTTGTAGAAGTGATTAAGACTAGGATCTTGAGATATGGAGATGATGGATTATCAGGGTGGGTTGAATGTAATCATAAGGGTCCTTATAAGAGGGAGACATGATGATGAGGTTGAAGGGATGTGGAGCCATGAGCCTGGGAATGCGGGAGCCTCTGGAAGCTAGAAAAAGGCAAGAAAACGGATTCTCCCTAGAAGGAACGCAGCCCGACCAACACCTTGATTTTGGCCCACTGAGACTGATTTTGGACTTCTGACCTCCAGAACTGTAAGATAATAAATCTATGTTGTTTTCAACCACTAAAATTTCTTTGGTAATCTGTTATGGCAGCAACAGAAAATGAATATAGATTTTAACCTTGAGAAAGGAAGCTTTATAAAAAATTGAGCAGGCAGAATATGCAATAGAAGGTGGATTTTGGAATTGATAAAATGCTGTCTCTTTCTTTCCTCTTCTCCTGACTTAGCCTTACAGGGAGACTTCTTCTGCATCTTAGCATGATGGGGTGGCCAAAGCCAGTGCTCAGGCATCAGGTAGACCTGGGTGTGAGCACTGGCTCAGGCCCTACTTGCTGGGGGTCCTCAGTCAGCTAGTTCTGCCAGTACGGCCATGGTGGGATCCACACCCGGGATCTGTCCTCACTGCCTTGGTATCTATTCTGATTGGTTAGTGCCTATGTAGTACCAGTTGCTGTATATTTTGAATATTACCTATAGACTAAATACTCTGAGCTTCAGTTTCTTCATCTGCAAATTAGGAACAATCTAAGTCAAAGGTTGTTGTAGAATTAGCATAGGTAGTTGCATCTCAGACTGTGGTCCCCAGAGCAGCATCATCTGGCATTACCTGGGAACTTGTTAGAAATGCAAATTCTTGCCTCATCTACTATGGTCAGAAGAATTCTAGTGGTCCTCAAGATCTTGACACTGGTGTACATGTCCTGGCTAATCGTGGGGCTCTGAGTATGATGGATTTTCTCCTATTATTAGGTTATGTTACACAGGGAGATTATGCAGGGTGAGCTCTTAAAAGGGACCAGCTCTTTTTGAAGTCGGAGATCTGATGTGAGAGACATTCTCCATTGCTGACTTTGAAGATGGAGGGGGCCACATGGCAAGGAATGTGAGTGGCCCCCAGGAGGTAGAGGAAATGGGGAACTGAATGTGCTTGGAAACAGATTCTCTCCAGTGCCTCCAGACAGGAATGCAGCCCAGCTGAGAACCTGGTTTCAGCCTGTAACACTGTGAGCAGAGAACCTCATCATGTGTGCCCAGACTTCTGACTGATAGACCTGTCAGCTACGACATGGGTGGTAGTGTAAGCCACACCGTTTGTAGTAATTTGTTGCACAGCAACAGAAAACAAATACGAGGGGGTGATTCAAAAAGTTCATAGAAAGACTCATATTATCTTTGATTCTATTTTTCCACAAACTTTGTGAAGTACCCTTGTATACATTTACTGAATCGAAATGCTGTGAACAGGCCCCCCCCCCCAGGTGGTTGTAATAATATGCACACAAGTCCCAGCACTACTAGTGTGGATGACGGGTGCACCCAGCACAGTGCTCGGCAGGCACAGGTGCTGGGTGAATGGGAGCTCCTGCTGGAGTACAAGTTATACATTCCCAGGACCTCCCAGCTCCTTTATTGCATTTTTAAAAGTTTTTAAAAACACAAAAGAAAAAAAATCTTCCAGATTTGCCTTTTCAGGTGTTAAGATCAGATTGACCACTGGACATTCTACAAGCAGCAGACAAGGGGGCCATGCAAAACTAAAATTCCTTTTTTCCCTTCAACCCTAAGGGTCAAGGGCAGCTGGAGCTATGATGAACTAGCTGCAGAGGAAAAGTTCTAACTTAAGCAGGACCGGGGAAGGTGGCAGCACGCCACACATTCTGAAAGGCTGTGAGAAGTGGGGAGACCGATGCGGGTCTTGGACACTATAATGGCAGGACCTCCCTCACTGGGTGGGTACAAGGACTTAATGCTTGCGCAGGGCCTGGCACACAGCAGGAGCTCAGGCAGGGAGAACCGTAATCGCCTCCCTGCCTTCCTTCTCCCACCACTGCATTTTTCTGCAGGCCACTCATTTCTCCAGCTTCTTTTCTGATTCTTTTTAAAATCCTTGTCTGTTTATCTCCCAATCCTTCTTTCCATCTCTCTTGTTCATTTCCGAATCATCCCTATTCTTTTTCTAACTCCTCTGAGGATTTCCATGCCCCATGAGGGTAGCTGGGGGTGGGGGGGATGGTGTCCTGTTGGATGGCCACGGGGCTTTTCCCTAAGCTTTTAGGAACGGGGGGCTGGAAGCAGTCACCTAGGTCTATGCAGGCTGCTCAGCAGTAGTGGGACAAGTCACACAGGAGGAAGCCTGTCTTGGGTCCCACCTGGCCCCATCCAACTCCAGCCACACTGTCCAGGTCCACTGATGCTCCAGGGTCTGTCTTCCTGTCCTGAGCTGTTATCCAAGCCGTCTTCTCTGCCTGGAGCATCTCCCATATCTTCTCCTGACTCATTTTCTCTTTAATAGAAATTTAAATATCACCCCTCAGACAACTTGCCCTGGGACCACCAGACGTGCTTTAATCTTCTATTAAGTGTTCTTTTCCTTCTTGGCACAAATGACAATTGTAATAGGTCCTGCTTCCTGACTGTAACTCCCCAAGGGCTGGACAGTGACCACCTGTGTTTTCAAATCTAGCCCCATTCTGGGCACCCATGAGATGGCTCAGAGACTATCTAGCTGAATTAATGATCATGCTATACGTAAACTCCAAAATGCTGACCTAAAAATAATTTAGAAAAAATAACTGACACCATACTACTGAACTGTCCACTTAAAAATGCTTAAGATAGTAATTTTTCTATTATGTGTATTTTACCACAACTTTAAAAATTGGGGAAAGAAACTTTTAAATGGTTGGAGGAAAATCTGAGATTTGAATTTAGGTTACTTAGCATTCCTTTCAACGGGCATTTTCTGAGTCTCTTCCTTGTCTGAGAAGATGAAGCAAAGGAAACACAGCCTTGTTACCTGGACGCACCCCCTCCAGGTGGACTACCCTTTAAGTCTTACCAAACAGTAGCAGGAGTGACACGCCTAGAGGAGGAAGTGGCAGGAGTGCCACTGAGTGCAGGGGATGGGAGTGCCCTGTCCATCCAGCGTCCAGTGGCAGGGAAGCCTTTTAAAGACTGTATAATGTGAATCTCAAGGTCAAGCTTCAAAGGCCAGGAAGCAGTTAGATTGATAGAACCGGTTCACATGTGACTTCAATCTGGAAAGCTGCTCTGCCGTTTTTAACCAACACTCTCCTTCCCACCGTCAGCAGGGTGACAGCCACTAGGACCACCTTTCCTGAGCCTGGTGCCTGCAACAGAGTGCGGGCCCCGTATGCTTTTTGGTGGGATGTGTTCCCATGCGGAAACTCAAACCAACCAAAGGGCAAAAGCAAAGTCACCAAAGCAGCCCATCCTCTTTGTTTCAAATTCCCCTCAAGTTTGCTTCCTGCTCTGTGGGGAGATTACACCCCTGCACAATGGCAAGTGTCACCCACACTTCCAAAACCTGGCTGGGGGACAACCTGAATGTCAGCTTGACATTTTCCAGCAAAAGATCTTGCCAGTGAACTATGTGAGCGCTGGTTCCACAGAAAATGGATAGGAACCATGACTAAGAAAGCCATTTCAGAAACGAGGAAGTGTATCTTGGGTTCCTTGTGGTTTCTGATGAAAATTGCAGCGAGGTGGGGCATGGGTGAAAGGAGCACGCTGAGATCAGGAGTGCGCACTCACTGTGCTCTCCCAAACCAGGGAGTGGACAGATGCGCAGGGCCTTGGTCTTCCATTACTCTGAGCTGTGCTTTCTCTCGGTGTTTCTCAATTAGTGACACTCTGGACAAAACCATTTCTCCTTGGGCAGCCCTGTCCCTTACATTCTAGACTGTTTAGCTTCCCTGCCAGTCAGTCCCTGCCCTTGCCCCCTGCAAAGTGCCCGCAGCTCTCCCCCAGTTGCTGCTGCAACCCCAAAGCCTCCCAGTGATTGTCAAATGCCCCTGGGAGGGTTAGTGGTACCACCCTTGGAGAATAGTAACTCTGGGATCTAAAACTAAACAGTTTGTTCTAACAGCCTAAGAATAGCCTCAGCACACCAAAGGCAGTCATTTAATTTCTCATTCAACAGGAAAGAATGACCTCTTTTAATAGAGAGCTCCTTTGAAATGTGTCAGTTCAAACAGGTCCTTAGGAAATACTGATATCTCAACTGCTGGGTTGGAAAACACATGTAGAAATGCTGACACACTTCAGTCAATCTTGAATAAAATAAAATCCCTCAGAGATACAACATACTCTTTTACCATCTGAAGGATGCGAAAAGAAAGTGATTTACTGAAATAAAATGGATAAAAACTAACATTTCAGTGACTTAGAAAATGGCTAAAAATCACAACAGACAAAAGTTTACTTTTTTCCATTAAAAAAAACACGCCACCTAACAACAACCCCCACCCCACCCCATGAACATTTCTTGCTGGCAGGCTAAGAACTTACTAAACTCTGACTCTAGGAGAAATTGACATAAAAATATTGACTTTATAGTATTTGTTGGCAGTTTCTCCCTTATCATTAGGGTCTTTTCAAAAATGCAGAAACTATTTTCTGTTTCAAACTAACCAGGCTCTAACTTAAAATCATTTACTTGAAAAATTCCAATAATGCTGCTAGTATACTGTTAAGAAGTGTATAATTCCTATTTATTTTAGAAGCTAATGCAAACAAGATACCACAAATGTGAATGAGAAAGAAAAATCATTGTAGCTTAAAAGCAAAACTGTCTTCGAAATTTGAAGATAAACACAGTGTCCTCACACACTAATAGGCAAATAAATTATTGTAACTCTCCAACTCAGAAAGTAGAAGTCAGAAGCACAAACAAACCCCCACACACTAGCGCTGAAGAATAGGAGGAAGCAGGTTTAGAATAGCAATGGTTTTTTCCCTGAGATGTACATTTTACAAGAAATGTTCAATTCCATTTTAGATATGGAAAGATAGCATGTTTTTCCCATTAAAAGGGGAAACAGGAAAGGTATAAGTAGTTAGACCCATTAGTATATCCTACCTGGAAAATTTTTTAAAAAGTGGAGAAAATGATTAATCATGCATGTGTGACTTATTAAAATGGCTTTCTGGATAATGGCGATGTACTTGCATAAATAAATATTTCCCAAAACCCTATTTTGGGGTCTATACTTTTGAAAGGTCCACACAGTAAGCAAGACAGTGAATTTTGTGGGCAGCATTTTCTTTGGACACAAAGGGCCACAGCATGAGGCTGTAGCCACTGCCACTGCCCGAACCAAGCTGGAAGAATTAGTGAAGGATGGGGCACTCACCCCACAGGGGCCACAGTAGCCCAAGCTGGCACAGGGACTCTCCCGCATGCCCAAGAGAACAGGCCACCTCGAGGAGAGCCAGGAGAAGACCTCTCCCAGGTGGCCAGGGTCTCACTTAGATCTGCTGCTCTTTCCACACCAGTGTTCTCCTCCCCCTTCCTTCTCCATCACCTGTCCCTTGCCATCTACATGAATACAGGCTAGGAGATGCACATTTTGGGAAAAAATACTCCCAACAAAAAAAAAGAAAAAGCTGTCATGAAGAGACCAGGAGAACGAGATCAATTAAGTATGTTGCCCACTGCTATGGACTGAATTCTGTCCCCCCAAAATTCATAGGTTGAAGCTCTAACCCCCAACGTGATGGTATTTGGAGAAGGGGCCTTTGGGAGATTAGGGCTGTTGAAGAATGAGGGTGGGGTCTTTGTAATGGGATTAGTGCCCTTATAAGAAGAGAACAGAGAACTTGCGCCCTGCCCTCCCATGTGAAGATATAGCACGAAGGTGACAGTCTGCAGCCAGGAAGAGGGTCCCCACCAGGAACCAAACATGCTGGCATCCTGATCTCAGACTTCCAGCCTCCAGAATGGTGAGAAACAATGTCCGTTGTTTAAGCTGCCCAGTCTATGGTATTTTGTCAGGTCAACCCAAACAGATTAAAACACCCATCATCACTCAGCTTTGGAACCAGGATTTTGAACCAAAGTCCACGGATTCTAAGCCCACGTTCTCAACAACTGCAGTTTACCACTTTTTGAGAAGCACTGAATTAAGACGTTCAATGTATTTTCATCACAGTGCACTTTTTGTTTCAGAGGTATGTATGAAATTTGTTTTTCATGGCTAGATATATATGCTGAATGATTAAGAATTTCGGAATTAACATATCAATAATCAAATAAGTTCTCCTAATAAAATGACATGTCTCTGATTTCCACAAAAGCTCTTTAATGTTTTTGTAAACTAGGAAAGCTGGATTTTCAGCTTTAAACTAGGAAAGCATAGAAAGTGTTTTCAAAAGGGTAAATAAAAAATGTGAAGGGAGTACGTGCTTAGGATTTAAATTCTTTGTAATACCGAAATTTTTGAAATGCAAGCATAGTGCTTTTAAAAACAGCTTTACTGAGATATAATTTATATGCCATTGTAGTTCTTTTAAAATCTTTATCTTTATATTATGATAAACTTGATATGCTGCTTAACGTCATAAGAAATATTGCTTTCATTGAAAAACATTATTCATGATAATTTAAAAGGATGTTATTAATTTCTACATCTACCAGTAAATCTACGAATGTTTAGTGTAAAATATGCTGGCAGAAGAATGTTAAAATCTGTCTTAGTGCCACCTAAATAAAACTTTATTTCTTCTAAGTTTATACTGCAAATTCAAGCAAAGGACTATTCCAGAGCATAAAGCATACAAAGAAATGCATGTTCTCCCTCTCTTGCGCTTATTTCGTGAGCTTATTTCTTATTTTGCGTAGGTTTGATAATTTTTCTAAATTGCATTGCCCAACAAACTGAGTTGTGTTCAAACGCCCAGAAAAGTATGATGAGATTTTGTTCGCTGGGTGCTGGGCTGTGCCCAAATCATCACGTGTGAAGCTCTCCTTCATTTGCCTTCTGTTACTCATGCTCTTACTGTCTCCATTCCCGATGATGGCAGGAGGCCATGTCTCTGGCTGTGACTCAGGGTTGTGCCCATGCAGGCTTTGTTTCAGTGCCAGCGGGTTCTGACTTGTTCTCTGCCACCTTCGAAGGCATCAGGTGCAAAACAGGATAGCCAGTAGCCTTGGTTGTGGCTGCCATTTTCAAACAGGTGAGGTCTGCCGTGCAGGCACTTCCTAGGGTTTCACCTAGGACTTCAAATAATTACTATTTATTTCTTTTACAGCAATTTTCACTTTCTAACCTGGTGGTGGTTTACATGATGTTCTGATAGCCTTTGAGTTTGAAAATGCATCTACCACATGATTCACTGTGGTTGCTCAAAATCAGTATTAGTGGTGAGTACCTGAGATCCTGAAATGACAAATTATGGAGGGATACTTACAAAATTAATACTCTCACAACCAGGGTGTTAATAGCGACCCTCCAGTCCAGGTTAAAACAGGATTGCATAACACCTGCCTTGTTTCCAAAACACATGAAGCAAAATGAAGTTTAACTCCCCTGGTGGCACCTACAGCAGCTGTCCCTAAGGGGATGCAAAGAATGATGGGGACGAGAAGGAGGTCAAAAGCCTCAATGGCTGACATTCTTCCGAAATACTTCTGAGTGAAGGTAGGTAGGAAGTGGTTTTTCAATCTTATCAGTTCATCTGTCCGTCCATCCATCCATCCATCAGATACCTATCATAGGCCAGGCACTAACTGTGCCGACTGCTGGGGCCCAGAGATGACTATGCCTTTGTTCTTTGAGGAGTTGACAGTCCCAGAGGGCAGACCTGACCACCCAAACTGATGCCAGTAGCTACCGAACACAGATCCAGATGTAATTCTGAGGCCCTCCCAGCCCCCGCCCCAGATGTTCCTGCTGTTGGTGCCAGGTGCGGGCAGCTCATCAACAGTGAGGTGGAGTGAGAACAGAAGCAGCAGGGCCAAGGCTCCTAAGTGGCAAAGGTCCACTCAATTCTCAGCAGAACACCCTGGATGTATTTCTAAAGAGGTCTTCTCACAGAGTACAACCCTCTCCAATGGCCTAAAATATCATTTAGAGAATTATGTTATTATTGTTCCAATTGTTACTTCTACAATGCAACTTCAGATCTGCCATCTCCCCACTAAGATGAAAACAACCATTCTCTAAAGAAAATGGAAGAACTGCAAGATAACCTGAGTCTGAGAAACAGTTTTGCAATTCCAAAGTGGTCTCCACAAACTGTTTTATGGGCTGAACTGCATCCCCTTCCCCTCAATTCATACGTTGAAGCCCTAACCCCCAGTACCTCAGAATGTGACTGTAATTGGAGGTAGGACCTTTAAAGAGGTGATTAAGTTAAAATGAGGCCACTGGGGTGGACCCTAATCCAACTGCCTGGTGGTGTCTTTATAAGAAGAGAAGATCTGGACACACAAAGGGACACCAGACAGAGGAAAGACCATGTGAAGACACAGCAAGGTGTCATCTGCAAGCCAAGGAGAGACGCCTCAGGAGAAACCAGCCCTGCCGTCACCTGGATCTTGAACTTCCAGCCTCCAGGACTGTGAGGCAACAAATTTCTATTGTTTAAGCCACCCAGTCTGTGGTATTTGTCATGGCAGCCCTAGCAAAGTAATATAATTTCCAACATTTATGCAACAATATAAAATGTGCCCATCTTGAACTAACACACTTATCCTTATATAAAGGCACTTCAAAAAGTTCATGGAAAAATAGAATTGAAAGATAATATGGATCTTTCCATGAATTTTTTGAAGTACCCTTGTATAAGGTCTCTGCAGGAGCACAATTCTTATCTACAGTTTGCTTTGATATTTTCAAGGAAAAGTCTCTGGAATAAAACAATTAGACAGGAATGTAATGATAGGTCTGGTACACCACACTAAGGCACAAGCAGCTACTGTCAGACACATTTAGTGGTGTACACAGAGCTTTATCATATATCTGATGGAATTCATATCCTGCCATGATCCAGTAACAAGCCATAAGTAACTCACTCATAGATGCTAAACCACATAACTCACTGATGTAGATAAAGTCAGACAAGTAGTTGTATGACAATGATTAAACTCGCCTTTTCAAATGCCACATTCTGGGCAATCATTTGAAATGTTTATTTTTTTAAGTGACTACCCAAGGAAAACAGCAGAAAGGCTTTCAGAGGCACCTATTACATGAAGAAAAAACATGAAGAATGTCCGTATGCCAATACTAACTATTTTTACTCTTATGTCCTGACACTGATCCTTTTCAGATGGTATGCGTGAAGGCCTGCTGGCATGCTTCTAACTGGAAAAATCACAGAAATTTATCCTTGCAGAAAATATCTATAACTGTTCTTCCTTGGAAAAAATAATGACAAACGCTGAATCATATTTCCTAGGATTTTAAAATAATAGTGTCAATTTGCTGGTTTATTTGAAAATTCCATGGTAATAAAATAACCAATTGAAGATTTAACTTATTTCCACTGGGTAATCATGGGAAAACAGGAGGAGAGAGCAGTTCTGTCACTCTGGCTTAACAACTTCTTCAGCTACTCTAAAAACCACGTTCAGCGTGCCACTGCTGTAGCATCTATGCTGGGACACTCCCCTGGTGAATGTTCATTCTTAATTCTTTAAGTCAGTCTTAAAGAATTCTTAAACTTCTTAAAACTTTGTTCACAGACCGTCTAGTACTTTCCCCCTTGCCAGTAAAGCTGAAATCCCTTCTTGTCCCTCTGAACTTTCTGAAGCCCTTCCCTACATGTTAGAGGATGAAGGCAAGTGGGCTGTGTAAAAACCTTTAAAATGAAGAATTAGAATGTGGCTCGTGGGTCTCATGAGAAGACAGATGAACAATAGTTCTAGAATCTTCCTCACTGAGTAAAGTCAGTGGAGAGAGGAAGGAATTTCCAGTTCAGGCTTTGGCAGAGTCTGGGACAGACACAAGATGGGAAAGCCCTCCTGGCCATGCCATGGTGAGGACTCACGTTATGTCCCTTTTGGGGCTCCTCTCCATTCTGGGGTGTTCCTCAGTCCTGCTGGGGCAGGCATGATAATGTAACGTGGAGAGGTTTGAGGTCGTGGACACAGGAGTCTCTGTATCAGATACAGAGTACAGTCTCTGTATTAGGCCATGATACCCTTTGCTAATTCTACAGATGTTATTCATTACAAAGCACCAAGGACCACAGGGTGGTTCCTGAACCAGCCGCACTGGTACCACCTACAAGCTTGCTAGAAATGCAGAATCTTGGGCCCCACTTGAGACCTCCTGAAGTAGAATCTGCATTTTAACAAGATCCCCAAGTGACTCGTATGCACAGTAAGGTTTGAGAAGTATCAGTCTACAATAGAGGGGGAGGAAGAATGTGCTGATTATTACCATCTAATTGTTAAGTGACATCATGTGATGAGAACATTCAAACATCTTGGGTTAACTTCTGGACCAATAACTTCATAAGAACTTGGCAGTTACCACAAACGGCAAACAGGGCAAACCTAGTTTACAGCACTTCTTCCAGAGAAAAAGTTTACCACGTCACCAAGGGCATCAGAATCAACTGGCATTCCATCATTGTTCAACCACTCACATACGGGCTCCAGTCTTAATTGAATTATTCCACTAGATGTACTGTTTAAAAAAATTATATGGGGCCGGCCCTGTGGCCCACTCGGGAGAATACGGAACTGGTAGCGTCGAGGCCACGGGTTCGGATCCTATATAAGGATGGCCGGTGCGCTCACTGGCTGAGCGTGGTGCAGACAACACTGTGCCAAGGGTTGCGATCCCCTTACTGGTCAAAATAAATAAATAAATAAAATAAAATAAAATAAAATAATAAAATAAAATAATTATATGCACACATACACATACCAAGCTGTAATTACTGAATGCCATATGTACCTACCAATAATAAAAGACAGGGAAGAGGCTGACTTGATTATGCTTGAACTGACTTATATTACCAATAAACTAATAAACTTAGTTTCCTCCATGTGCAATGTGAGCGGTTGACTATTTTTAGCATTTTACCTCTAGAGATGTAGTTTTATGGAATTCACATGACTCAAACTTTTAATCCACCCAATTTCTTTTCTCTTTGACAGGATGCTACAAAACCAGAACACACTGCCTTACTCTGAATTTCAGTCTAACTTTCTAACACACAGCATAACACAGGGAGAAGCGACTCTCGTTCAGATCATAAATCACACAGCTTTACCAGCAGCTGGACCAGGGGTATGAGAAAAAGTATTAGAAACAAAAGAAACACACAGATGGCACTCCTTGGTAGAAGCAGCTCTGCCAAAGCCAACCACTTCTAAAACTTGACCAGGCAGCCACAAGGGCTTCCAGACGAATGACCCCTCCCCAGTGGAGCTGAAAGTGGGGTGGAAATCCATTCGAGCTGATGAGAGGGATGAGCAACTACTGAGAGGGCTTTGTGATTTTGATCCACTGGTGCTTTTCAATTTTATCTTAAAACTTATAATTGGGAAAAGAAAAAAGACTCCAGATGTCTAGAGTATTATGCCACATGATTTACAGCACATAAAATCATGGAAAGTCATGCCACTTCCTGATAGCGCAAGGCTCAAATTGGCCACTGAAACACTCCTTCTGACTAATTCATTCCATGCTGTAGTTTTCCAGCTGACTCATAACCATATCCTACTTTTCTCATTTCCTGAAATGATTCTGATGAAGGTTATGCCACATGAAAAGTGGAATGATATATAAAACCCAGAAACCTAAGTACAATATTAAAATCTTAACTCTAAATCCTAAATAAACTTTTGGCTATAAATTCCTAGATGAACCAGTGTGTCTGGGTTCTAAAGGACATCACATTTTCCAGGGGACGAGGCTGTAGCACAGTGTTGGGCTCAGGAGCAAAACTGACTTCAGTTCCAGAGTCATATCTACCTGTAATGAGACCAGCTATAAAGCTAAAACCTTTTCTGACCAAGAGAGATCGGGAATTCAGAAGCCGCACGGTGAGGATGCAAAGAGGATAAGCAGCACACATGCTCCTGTTCTGTAACTTGGCACATCATTATGCTTTATTTAAAGGGACATTTCAATAATCACTGATTTTCTTATATTATTACCAAAAGAAAACTGTAGTACTTTGAGTTGCCTCAATTTGGCTTGTGTTTTAAGGAAGGTAAATGCTTTAAGATTACTTATTTCTTTTTTTAAATTCTCTTAGAAACAATGAACAATTCAGACCTTCAGGTGGAGCTTATGGAAGGAAAGTAAACAAGTTAACTATTTACTAATTATTTCTCATTCTCATCTTTTTTTGAGAGTTGGATTTTTATTTTTCTAGTTAGCATCCTGAAAAGTACGTGTTTCTCTGTAAAAATGTGCAAATATTTTTGAATTATGAAATCGCTTTTACCTAAAAATCATTATTTTAATAGCATCACTCAGATTTCCTAAATATTTGTTAGAATATTTTTTAGAAGTCCTTCTTTCAAATTGTGTTATTATGTATTGGGTGCTGAAAGTTAGGTTTCGGGTACTGAAACTCTAATGTAGTGATAGATCTGGAGGCAAGGGTTGGCAATGGCTGCTAAAACCACCAGCTGAAAGGCTGGACTGAACTGCACACACCTGAACCCAGGATGGCTCATCACAAAAGGAGGGAGAGCCAGTCATTGGTGCCTCCTGATGCAGAGCAGTAGTCAGTACAGGACATCACATGTGAAGTAGTCTTGTCCAAAAAAAAAAAAAAAAAAAAACCCAAAACACGGGCTCTGAGCAAGGTGCCAGACCTACCAGTTTACAGTAAATAGAGGGAAATAAGGGATATGCTAAAAGATGTTCACAGGATGCAATCGCTGTTTCCAGATGGTGGGACATTCTATCAGACAAATGAAACAGTTTCTTCAAGTACACATAACTACAGATGGAGAACCCAGATATTAAGAGACAGAAGAGAGAGATCAACCAAATGCAACAGGTGCATCTTATTTGGTTCTATCTGAAACATGCTAATTATAAAAAGATGTTCATGAGCCAATTAGGGAAATTTGAACACAGAATGGATATTTGATAATATTTAAAAAGTACTTTTTTTTTTAAAGAAAAAGAGTAATTATCTCTTAGAGATGCATAAAAATGTAATATGATGCCTGGGTATGTTTAAAATTACCCTGTGGTGTGAGGCAGGGTGGGGATTCTATGTGCTGGTAATTGTTGAGGCTGGGTGATGAGTTGAGTACATGGGGTTCATTAGAATATCCTCTCAGCTTTTGTACACATTTGAAAATCTCCATAATAAAAAGTTATTCTGAAGAACATTAAAAGGTAAAAAAAAAAGTGAAAACTTGATAAGAAATTTAGAATAAGGTCGGCACTACCCATACTAATTCTAAACAGACATGGTATAAGATGGCATTCACAATAAATATAATTCACACAAGCTGAAAATATGTAATATGATTTTTAACCACTTTTCAAGAGAGTGAGGTTTCTGATGAAAAATCTCATACTCTGTAAAGCTATATGACTACACCAGTTGTCGAGTAAGGCAAATCATAACTACAGCCAAAATGTCTCATTATTTTAGTTCTAAGTTTCCATTTATAATGTCAGGGCTAGGGCTCAGACCCTTCAAACCCATTGAACAGACTGGGTCACCAGACCCCTCACATGCAGGTACACGCTAGGTAATTAGGAAAGATCCCAGAGCCATTGGCAGATGACAAGAGCTTAGTCCTCAGCAACGGCAGCAGCAGCTTACAAGTCTGGCGGTGGTGGCAGCCTCTTGGAGGGTCCCGGGGGTACCCTGAGGGTGGGGGTGGGGGTGCCGTGGATCAGAGCCACTCATCCTTTATACTTAAGTCCATAACCCAGGACACCTGGGTGCACATGCACAATTACATTAGACAACAACAAACACCTGGGTGCACGTGCATATTTACATCAAATGCTTGGCAAGATTCTGAACATCTGAGGGGTCTTGATCGTTTTCCTGTATTTTCCCAACACTCTGACACTACAAATATACAACATAACTGTCTTGGAAATAATTTATATTTGCAATTATTGTAATACAGACAGTAGCAAAAATATTTAGATTATTTTTACAGTCCATTGTACTACAGCTAGTTGGGGAAATATTTAGAACAATTTTTAAGAGGTTCGAAAAATATGAGCAGAGAAATGTCTCAGTGCACCTTTCAGGTGAAGACCAAGTTATTATCAAAGCTTTTATTTCTTACCATGCAACAGAATACTGAACTCACCTGTATCAAGTCAATCACATTACACGAAGGGTGTGCTTGCTTCACTGTTGATGGAAACATTTGGACACATTTATGGTACTTTAAAATCTGTGCTGACCATGCCAGAGCCACTGGTAAAGGTAAAATCCATTTGACCAGAGATGCTACTCAGACACATCACGCTTGGAGTGCTTACTCCAGGTACCTGTTTCAGAAACACTAACCCATAACTCCCACAACAGAGGTATGGAGGTAGCAGCCTGTATATTTTTATTTCATCTATGAAAGACTGATGCAGAGCATGTGATTGCTCAAGCCAGGGACTGGGTCAAAGGGAAGGCCAGACAGAGTCTAGCACAACAGTTCTAAATCCCAGCGGGCAGTTTTAATTCTCATAGTGTACTTTTTGCCACACCTGGAGAAGATGCTAAACTGAATGACATATGAAGATGCATATTAACAAAGATCATGTGGTGGCTTTTCAAATTTTGAGACCATTTTTGAAAATAGTAAGCATGGAAACAACTTTCACATTTAACGTACTTGAAAGACAAAGGTGGCGTCCATTTTTCACAGAAGATGAAATTGGTAGACGTAGCAGCGACTAGTGATGATGATCATGATGAAGACGACACCTGTTACTATCTAACAGGTACTGAGGTAATTGTTCTACATACGAGGGGACTTCAAAAAGTTCCTGGAAAAATAGAATTAGGAGATAATACAAATCTATCCATAAACTTTTTGAAGATCCCTGATACATTTTCTCATTTAATCCTCGAACCACTCTATGAGACAGATGAGGAACTAAGGCTACAGGTTGTGCTTAATTCTCTTGAATGCTGGACTCAGAATGAGAATTTGAAGCAAAGCAACAATGAAATAGTACCCAGCCTAATGCAAATTCTTAAAATAGTGAACAGTGATCCATCAACCTCATGACAAACTATGTTGACAAGTTCAAGCTGTCGAGGAGGTGCCTGTGGCTCTACGTATTACTGATGGAAAAAGTATAACACATTTAAGGCTGCTTGACAACCCACGAGACATTTGGCTACTCTGCAGAAGATACTCTGAAAGGTGAGCGGGCTCTCAGGAGAGGCTGCTCCAGACATCCCTCACCACAGCTCTTTAGATGGGCCCTGCACTAACAAACTAAAAACGTGCATGAGAAAGACAGCCATGGAAAGATTTGGCAGGCCAGAGACCTCACCTAGGACAGCAGGCCTTAGGCCTGATTTATTAATCTTATACCCCATAACACCTCCAACTGTAGCAAAGCACAGTGAAGGAGACTCGGCATGAACGAAGAGCTGGAATGATCAAGAAAGGAAATTATCAAGAACAAAACTTTCATCTCTATTTAGGAAAGCAGGATTGGACTGTCCATTATAAGATGCTGATCCCCAAAAGGTTAAATGTTAAATTGTTAACAACCTAAAGGTTATATACACTTCAGTTCTACAGAGAGCCTGGCTATCTGAAACAACTTAATACATTTCCTATGGATTTTGAATAGTAGAGATTTTACTCTGGTTTTCCAAGGAACCATGGCATCTTTGAAAGGACACTGGTTTAGGAGTCTGCAGTCCTGGTGTGCAGCCCTGGCTTTGGCAATAACTAGCTGTGCTGCACCGGGCAGATCATTTTGCACTCATGGATCTCAGTCTCATCTGTCATGAAATCAATAGCAAAGGTTCCTTCAGTTCTGATGTTTGGAATCCAGGTAATCCAAAAGGATGTGAATGGAAAGAACATAATCGTGTATATTATAATTCAGCTTACGTAACTGAACAAAGTGTGGAAAAGCAAGGCAGAGGTAGTAATACTTATGTGTATTAATATCTATACTAATGGAGCACCATGAAAATGTTTTACCTGAATACTGAAAATCGGCTTCCAAGTAATCACAATAAAAAATGACCATAAGTTGCTGTCATTCTAGCTGCATGAAATCCCCATTAGGGTCACTGGAAACTGTGAGAATGCAAAGACAGGTAAATGCAGTCTACTTATTCCAGGAATAGTTGGAAAATTTGGTACGAGGCCAGGATTAGTGGAAAAAAAAACAAAACTTGCCTGACAAATTAAGTAGTGTCAGGAAGTTTACCACAATCTGCGTGTGATTCACAGCACAGGACTCTTTCTGTCAGCGGAGCCCTTATCTGACCCTGTGTGTTCTGGGCAATGGCTTATCTCCTAGGAATCAGTTCAGACAAGTGGAGCCTCACGTGGAGTTCCATGAGGAATCCCATTATGCAGACAGCCACCAAAGCAGTTCCTTAATTTTCACACAAGGAAGAAGATAAAGATTTCATTTCATAGGTAAGTAAGTGCCCTGCTGGTAATGGTCTAATAAGCCTAATTTCATGCTTTCAATGCCATGCTCTGAAAAATCCCCTTGTTTCAGTGGAGTGAATCAGTCAAAATATCCAGAACTGGGTCCCACAGAAGGTCCTGACATTCTTCTGAATGTAGCTCACATTTTCCACTTTATTATGCAGGCTCTGACCGATAACTCTAAGGCACATTCACCAGTGCTTTGCAGTTTATGAGGTCCTTTCACATGTGTTAACTGTGAGTTTCCCTGACCCCCTGAGAGGACGTAGGGAAGGCATTCCCATCCCATCCTCTGCTTTACAGAAACCAGGCTTGGTGAGGGTAGATTACTTGCCAAAGGTCACAAAGCTCATATCCGTCAACATCAACATTCACACTCACGCCCTCTGACTTTGTTTCCCAGATGGCCACACTCGATTGTTCCTTCCTGAAAATCCTTAAATTAGTCCCTGAAAAAGGCATAGTTTAGGTATACTGACATCAGATTTTTATGGTGAGTCAGTAAAAGTACTTAAAAGAACATTGTGAGTGCATGCCATTTTCAGGCTCTGAATTGAGAAAGGGTTTAGACTATTAAAAAAAACACCTTTTCCCCCCAATTTTACCTTTTAATCGAAGAGGTCAGGTTCTAGGCATTTTTGAGCTCTCTAATTCAAACCCAGCATCTGCCTAAGCTCGCAATAGAGGCTGTACTGGTCAGGACTCCAATAGCCTGGTTTGGTCGGAAGGCGTTGCTGACCACAGGCACGCACTGGCACTGATGCAGAGACCCACAAAAGAGCCAGTAAGAAAGAACCCAGGCTGCAGGGGCTAGGAGTTTCTGTGAGAAGGCTACTGCTAAAGCTGCTTCTGTGAGCTGCTCCACATAAGAATGCCAACCTAGACTTCTGCAAGAATTTAAAAGCAGGAACTTCCTTTATCACTCTCCATCTTTTAAAATTAGAACAAAGCAGTAGTAGAGAATAAGAATAAAAATTGAGGAAAAAGAAGAGAAGCAAACAATAAATATCCATATTGATATTCATCTCAAGGTGGTTGATTTTTGTGGGACAGCCATAAAAACATCTTTACAAAAGGAGGATCTTTGTAAAGTTCTACATGATGAAAACAGTGTTTTATACTGGAAACTATTTTGTAATTCTGTAATAAGTTTAATACTTAATGTAATGATTTAGAATGTACCAGAGGAAAATCTGGTTGAACTGACAACAAAAAGAAAATAATGTGTTAAAAGTTGGAAGTATTGACATGATTTCACAAAGACATCAGAAGAATAATACATCTGTTTAGGAAGCACAATGAGAGCCTGGGGGAAGAAGCTAAATGGAGAATTAGTGGTCAAATACAGAAAAAAAAAAGCAATGTTGAGTAAAGCTGTTCTGACTATGCTCCTTACAAACTAATGCTGTGTTGGAATCATGATCAGTGTCAATTCAAGAGAAAAGTTCCCAAGCTATGCAATTGTCTCCAGCACCAGGAAACTTTCTTTTGGCAAGTGGTTACTTTCAAACTTTTATTTTTAGTATAAAGAAAAATGACCCCAGAAGTCATTTTGCAAGCCATAGCTTGGACTATTTTTGATTCCAGAAACAGTGATCTGCCTGCATATCCTATTTATTTTAAACGTAGTCTAACGCTCTCTACATAAATAAAAATGTATTTGAAATAGCTACATCTTTCTCCAAGAGTTAAAAATACTGTAGCTAGTTTTACTTGGCTGGTTTGAATACTTGAAAGCTGAATTGCAAGAACTAGCACTTTCTGGAAAGTATTTACTTCTTTCTGGATTATTTTACATAAAAGTTAGTTACCTTGGTAATCTGTTTACGAAAAGCAGCAAACCCTGAATCTATACACAGGGTTGACGCCAATAAACCCTGAATTTTATCTCAAAGATATTCTGTCAGTACTGGCCCTAAGTTTGGGACCACAGTCGCCCCACTGTTCAGAACAGCTGCAGCACACAGGCTGGCCCTGGCCACTGTGTCCCCCACAGCGTACAGGAGTTAGGAGCTCTGAAGGCTCAAGGTCCCATCCCTCCCAACTCAGGACTACCAAAGCTCCAGGTGGTTTATTACTCCAGAACCCTGGTGTCACACTCAATTATGTTTCCTTAGAGGTGCACCAACCTGAGTGACGCACTCCCAGATCTGCCTCAAAGTTTCTGTGAGGTCATGCTCTGTGAATTCCATTAGGAAGGCACATAAAATCACAATCACCTTGCTCAGCTCCCCCCTGGGGACATCTCTCACGGCCACATTTTGGCTAAAAATCAATGAAGATTTCATGAAGCACTGATTTACTCTGCTGTGACATCGGTTTTTATACATTCTTAAGCTCCTGGAAAATCAAATTACCCTAAATTCCATTATTTCCCCTGAATATGCTGCTTCCTTTAGTCATCACTGACTAGATACCATCACTGACTGGATACGTGCCAGGCATGCCCAAGAAAGTGTATTTTCTAGGAGAGCCAGACACATGGTGGCACACGAAAAAAGCCAGGTGACAACCACTTTGGGGGAGACTGTGCAAAGGGCCACAGGTGAACACCGGTGTGGGGACAGGTGGGTGGATGGGGGTGCCACCTTAGTCCGTCCATCTTCCCAAGGTGTTCTTACTCACCTGAAACATCAAGGCACTTTCAGAAGGACATGGGTACATCAAGGCAGGCAAATACGAGAGTGAAACGCTGCACTGTCGGGGGATGGTGTCAGGGCTCTGGGCTCCCCAGGATTGAATCCCAGCTTCACTCTCTACTCACCACTGTGAGCAAGTTATTTAATCTCCATGTGCTTTAGTTTTCTCATCCATAAAATGGGATGATGATAGTGTGGTATCTAGTTTGCACAGTCATTGTGAGGATTCCATGAGATAAGTGTAAAATGCTCAGAGTGCCTACGCCATTATAATAAGTGTGCGTGGTAGGATATTCTTACCCCGAACATTCAAAGACCCTGTGGAGGGTGCATTCATGTCAATCTTCTGCCAGCAGCATGCCAGAGGCATATCTTACTTAGTAATGTGGCTATTTTTGTTACTCTTTGTTTCCACCTTTGTTTGACACATAGGAAGAACTGTCCATAAAAAATCTTTCATCTTAACTTCTACTCACCAGCACATCAGACTCAGTGTTATTGGCATTACTGCCATCATGTAATACGTGTCCCTTGTTTTCAGGGTAAAAAGAGTGTTCAAAGACAAAGGCCTTGCCTCTGAAGAACCAACACAGAAAGCTGGAAGCCAATTAATTTACATTAGCTACTAGAAACTAAGAACACACTGCATATACTCTAGCGTAAAATTTAGGGCCAATATTGACAGAATATTTTTGAGTCAAATTCAGGATTTATTGACATTGACACTGAAAAGTGCTTAAACCTTTCTGGAAAACCATTTGGCAATATGCGACTTATTTATAAAGGGTCTATCGTCTTGAACTCTATAATTCCATTCGGAGAAATTCCTATATTAAAAAAGATAAACTGTATAAAGATGTTTAAGTTGGCATTGTTTATGATGGAAAAATATCTGGGGAAATGAGGCAAAATGGGGAGCTTGTTCTCTACAAGAACAGCTATCGTTCTCTCAGTACTGAGTGCTGGTTTATCAGCACCAAGGGCAAGGAAGCACAAAAAGTTTCCAGAACCTTCTAAAACTGCATGGAACTCAGCATAGCTGAAGCACAGGTGGTGGAGTGGGGAGGATCAGAGGGCAGCAAATGAACAAGACATGAAGCTGGAGAGGTGAGCAGGGGTCAGATCTGGGGATGGAGGAAAGTAGACACCATCCTGTAAGAACCAGAGATTTCTGGAAGGAAGAGACTAGGTTATGACTTGGGAAGGCCACTCTGGGTGCCTTGCAGAGTGTGGCTTGAAAGGAGGACAGAGGGGAGAGGAGCACAGCCTCCTCAACTCCTACAATCAGAACTCAACCTTGAAATCCAGACACTTTTTTGTGTTCACATTAGAAAGTTGAATTAAAGGCTCCCGATGTTTGATCTGATTCTTTCCCTCCACATAAATCCATCAAAGGGTCTTGTTATATAATTAGATGGGCTGTTAAAGCTTGACCTCAAATGTGTTTTAACTTTTCAGTTAACTTTTTGAGAATTCAGTTTTCCACTTTTGCAATGCAGTGAAGTTGTAACTTTGAGTGTGTTTGCCATGAGAGATGGTGTGTGGGTGCCACCATGGTTCCCTGACATTTACGGTAGAAGGAGCACCTGAGGTGGGTTTCCTTGCACTGGAGGGAGGAATTATCTGTTAACCACATGTAAAGCAGGTCTCTAAGAAGAAAGGAGCCTTGTTCCTCTGCATAACTGGGGCTGAACCGCAGGACAGGACACATTCTGGCCTGCCTTTCCAAACCCTCCACCAGGGCCCAGAGCCATTTCAAGTCCAATTTTACTTCATCTCTTTTTACTTTAATGTTCCTCCTTTCTGTTATATCTTTGCTGTATAAGTTTTCAAATAACCTCTAACCAGTCTTATTTAGTTACATTATGGGTTGCACAGGTTTCTGTGCGCTGGCTAGAGAACCAATATGGCATTGTCTCTGTGGGAAAATGCCTTGCAAGCATTAAATAGCAGGCTCACAGAGATTTTTTTTTGGAATAAAACTTATTTCTGAAGTTGGAAGAATTGCTGTGTAGGAATCGCCAGAAATCCTGAAAAGTCCAGGGCCTCAAATAAGAGCCTATTTCCTTTAAGTTATTTTAAGATAATAGAATACAAACACTAACACACTAACTTCACCTTTATTTTGTTGTGATTATTTACATATTACCATATCCTAGATTAGAAACCCACGTATGGCCATTTCCCATGGGAAAGAATATCCTGAGCTCCCGACAGGAAGGCAGGGGCTGGTCTTTCCTGGCTTCCTGCTGGTCCTTGCCCTGAAGTCAGGGTTTGAAGTCTGAGGTGGGGAGACAACCATGGCAGAGCAACATGTGGGGTGGAGGGGAAAGGAAGGAAAAAGTGGCTAGCAGTGTAAACACATCCTATGTCTCAGCAACTGTGGTAGCTGTACACAAACATCATCTTCTTAAATTTCTCTTCTTGGCTATGAGGTAGGTATCATTTCCATTTCACAGACGAGGAAACAATCTCAAAGAGGTTAGAGACCTTGCCCAAGGTCATCAATTCATTCTTTCAGGAGCAAGTCTTTGAATGCAAAGATCCACTCTAAGGGGCCTTGGGTGGAGTTTGGTGGAGGCAAAGGGGCTGGAGGACGTGGTGGTGAAGGTGGTGGGAGGGCAATCCCCTGGCTTCTCCCAAGGGCACTGCCCAATCACAGACTGAAGTTGAGGGGACAGAGGGCACAGAAGGGCATGTCCTATGGCCATGTCCGCTTGGGCAGCAGAAGTACCTTAAGCCCCTGTATGAGTTGAGTTTTCAGTAAATGTGGTGCCTGTAGACATGTTAAAGAAAACGGGTCAGTCTAGACGATCCTGGATAGTAAAAAAGGCCCTTTCCTTTCTAAAACTGCAGAGTTAAAAATATTGTTGTAGGTAAAAAATACTCTGGAGAAATAGTGAGAGAACTAATCAAGTAAGGGAATAACAATTAAGAAAAAAGAAAGCATTTTTGGCACAAGAATTCTCTGTAAGACTAGAGTAATCTGCTTCGGCATATAATTTTCATTAGTTTAAGTACCAGTGGCATAAGAGACCTGATAAATTTGGAGAAAAATACCCTAAGAACAGGACTTAAACGACAACCTCTTGGGCAATGTGAGTTAAGGCTATAAAAGCAACTTGCTTGACATGTCACATTGGCACCCCACCACTAGAAATAGAGCAGGCCATCCATACCCTCCACACTGTATGGCTCAAACTCTTTTGTAAGTCACACTCCACACTGCTTTTGTTTGTAACACATTTTTTCTGATGATACATTTCTGTCTCTTGATGATGGTGAACTTTTCTTTTGAATATGTGAAATCAAAATATAATACATGAAGTGCACAATCAACCTAGTAATACTATTCTAAAGCAAAAATAGAATGTGACCATAGCCCACATCTAATTTTCTCATGTACTTAGTGAACTTGCTTCAAATACTATTTGAAAAGAGCTATAGATTACTTTTAGCATAGTGCTAGAATATGCCTTTGTTTACAGACATTATGTGACTTTCAATAAAATGTTTTTTTTAAAAAATCCTTTCCCCAATCACAGACTCAAGCAAGTTGCAAACTTTAACAAAGGCTCACAAAAATTAATCACAATGATGAAGGGTAAAAAGGATCTCTTCTCAGAGGGCAGTTGCTTTATAAATGAATGGAACATGTTTAAATATGCCAAAACATGCTTTGATTTTCTGACATAGCTGCAAAATTATCCTGAAAAAATAATCGATTATATATATTCTATAAAAATTAAACTTACATCTACCTCTTAAAAATAAGTATTATGTTAAAACATGAATGTGCTTTTAATTAAAGAAATCAGATTTCCCTAATAGTGCCAATCAATTTGTTTTAAATTAGAAATATATAGGGAACACAGATAAAAAAATTAATGATTTTAAAATGAATCATTAGACAGTTTAATTTGGAAAATTACGACAAACTGCTTTTACGTGCATGCCTATCAAAGACCTAATTTAATCATCATTAACATAATTGGTGACTAAGAAAAGGCATAGAATGATCAACCTGTTGCAAGAAGAGCCCTCCCTCTTTTATCACTAGGGAAACACAGTGCCCAGCTATTCTGAGGACAGGCTGGAAAATCTGCAGAATTCACCTGCACTTTATCTGAAGGGCACATAGAACATCTGCAGGACTAGAACACGAGCAGTTGTTAACGCCATTATGTCACAGAGATTTTATAGGAACCCAAGGTAGAAAGAGGAAAAGGAAGGTAGAAACTCACAATTCCAAAATTTGAAGGTATATGCCAAAATCAGTATACCTACATCAAATGAGTTTTCTAACACATCCTTGGGTCACTATTTACCAAACCTGGCCCTGGGGTCTTTCAGAGTACGTGGTCTGAAGGAGCCTCTCTCTGCAACAGCTACCTGGCCCTTCACTGCCATGCAAGCCTGGGGGACCTCAATGGCCCAGCTACACCCTCGGTGTGCTCAGTGATGCTCCACAAACACAGGTCTTCCCTTGGCCTTGTGTCGAGCTGCTACACTCAACTCACCAGTAATACCACTTTCTGATTCTCTCCTTTCCTCCTCTTCTCCCACCCTTCCCCTCTCCTCTCCCATTTGTTTTTTGAGCTGCTTATACATGCCAAACCGGGATGGTCCTGTTCTCAAGGTGGGCCCACCTAAAAGGAAGTCAAACCTGGAGACTACAGAATTCACGCAGGGGGTGAGAGAGAAGAAAATGTAAGGTGGAAGTGTGTTTTAAGAGGCATTTAACATAGAAGGATCGACGATTAGGACTTCCTAAGCACAATTCCACCAATGGGAAGGACACGTGTGCGGAAAATCTTCTCACTGAAGATTAGAAAAAACCGAAGAAGAGGCATTGAGACAGCAGGGTGCTGAGAGACAACTCTGTGACCCCACAAGGTGTCAAAGATATCATGTCATTTACCCCTCAGGACAACTCTGCGAGGTAGGCGTTATTTTACCTATGAGGAAACAAACTCAACGAACTTGAGTGGGCCCAGCCCAGGCCTGTCCAACACCATAGTTCGGGTTCTTTCCATAACACTGTGTGGGATCATTAACTCCTGGTTACTCTGACTGAGCGAGTGAGTGAGCAAGAAATGCAACATGCAGGACAGCTTGAGGAAGATTCAGATTCAAGTCTAAGAGCTCAACAATGTAGTTTACCTGAGGGAGCCACTCAGTGATACGTTTCTATGATCCCATAATTGTTCTAGTTCTTCCTTCCGTTTCCCAATACAAGGACAGGGTTTTGCACCATCTTTGTTGGATTAGTGCAGTAATCAAGTCCCAGAGCTCCCAGGCTCACACCTGTACCACCCCACCCTAGGAGCCATGCCCTCTACCTGAGCTGTTCTTTCCAGCAAGAAGAATTGGAGCCCTCCCAAGGGCAGGGCTCTGGAGAGCTTCCAGAGGAGACTGTGACAAGGAAAAAAGAGCCCCTGGGACACCATCCAACTCAGACATAAGTCCAACTGTGGGGTGAGTGGCTATTACAGGTTCCAGGCTCGATGGCATTTTCCTTTTCCTTTATTACCAGCACCATGCTCTAACCAACTGAGCTAATTGGCCATGGTTCTTTTACTTTAAATCAGTCTGATTGTCTTGAATGCTCTTAAATTCTAAGAACACACAGGAATAATGATGAATTTTATGAAAAACAAAAGCAAAACTAGCCAGCAAGTAAAGTCTTTAGAAGAAACAAATTACAGCAAGCTGAGAATAATGCACAGCACTGGAGACATCTGCACATTTTGGTAAATATACGTGAATGTTTTAAAGTTTAAACTGGGTGGAATTTCCAGGAAATCTAATTACTGCCCAGCAGGAAATTTACTGCAGCCAAATGAATTTTATAATACAAATGAACATGTGGGAGAAGACCCAAAGACACCTAATGGATTATATTTTCTTCTTTAGTTCAATTATATGATTTGGTTTTTAAATGACTTGATAAGTCATTCATTCACTCATCACACACACATATAACATGTCAAACAACTGTGCTAGGAGGTGGCAAAACTAAGATGGTGTCTTCATTCCAGAAGACTAGAGGTTAGCTGGGAAAAGAGTCAACCTCAGCTGAGAAAAGGCCATTTGGAGGCCAGCAGGGATCAGCTTGGTGCAGAATGAGGGGGGTGAGGATCCCAAGTGGAGCCAACAGCAGCTGCCATTGCACAGCACCTGTGTTCTGGGAACCCCGAGCAGTCTTCACCACAGTGCGGATGGGCCGGGCCTGTGCGGATGGGCTGTGCTGGGCGGAAACATAAACAGGAGCCAGATGAAAGGCCTTATTTGCAAAGTAAGGATTTTGCACTTTATCTCATAGCCAATGGACAAGTGCTGAAGAGTTTTTAAAAGCAGAGTAGGGAGACGATTACATAGATCTCTAGAAAGATCCCTCAGATAGCCAGGGGTGCTGGAGGGTGCCAGGGTGGCATAGGGATGCCAGGTGGGAGGAGGCTGCACGACTCAGGCAAGAAGTGTTCTGAGAAACCAAATTAAGGCAATTGTGGTGAGGACAGGAAAAGTGGAAACAGACTAAAAACATGTTTAGCTGTGAAATCTACAAAACTTCTGGCTGAATAAATGGGGGTGAGAGAGGTGTCAACAATATCTCCCCAGTTTCCAGCACAAACAACTGAGTGGATGGGAGAGAACAAAAGAGGAACAGCAGGTTTGGGAACAGACCATGGCTTGATTTGGGGCACACAGAGCTTGAAACGCCTGTGGAATATCCCAGTGGAAGGTCTGCTAGGAAGGTGGACAGGAGCCCCGTGGAGAGGCATGGATGTGCCAGTCAAGCGACTATTAAAAGTCGTTGAACAGGACAAGGAAATAGAGAGAGCTAAGGTCAGAGTCCAGAGGACAACCAACATAAAGGCAATAATTCAAAAACGTGAAAGATCGAGATGCACGTTGTGGAAATATAAGATTTTTTATCTTCCTCCACCCCTGTATCTTTCTGACTGCTGACAACTCATGGTGACCTCCCCCCAAACCAAAAATATATAATTTGAGTAAGCAAATGAGGACAAAATGCTGGACTCCATGTTAAATGAATACTAAGGAAAGGCAAAACCTGGAAAATAAATCTCTACCTTTTTCAACCTAGAAATAAGGTAGAATATTAGATTGAGAACTTTGGGAAGAGGAGGGATGAAAGGAAGACATCAGAATTGTCCCGCAGGGGGAAGTTAAGAAATGTATCAGACCAGAGGTGAGTGGGTCTCCTGCTGGGAGCAGCAATCAGGAGACCCCCTAGAAATCTGAGATGGAGCAAACCACATATTCCTATCATCTCTCTACTGAGCCTGTTTGTCTGTGCACGGCATTCCCAGGCAGGTGGTTGTCATGGGGCAGCAGGCCACTTCTAGTCTGGGGCAAGTCCTGGCATCTGCTCTGGTCCTGGTGGCCTCACTCTGGGCCCTTGATGTGCCTGCTCAGAGGGGAAGAGAAGGCCCCCCAAATAACCGTAAGAGTTGGGGAAGATCTCCTGAGCCTCATGGGTCCTCTGAGACATCTGCCCAGGCAGAGCTCCTCAGGCATGTGATAGTGTTAAAGAAGTCATCTGTGCCTTGGAGATTGGTCCCTCCTGGCTGGCAGTGCTCACACTGATGCCGTGGAAAGCACAGAGCTGGGTTTACAGTCCTAACTCCAGCACTGGGTTGTGTGATCCCAGGCAAGGTCATTTAGTCTTTGGACTCCTGGTTCCTCACCTGAATAACAAAAACAGCAAACAGACAGATGAAAAGCCACCCAACAAAAAGAGAAGGATTTGCATTTGGTGATTCTCAAACGTGGTCCCTTAGAGATTTTAGTCTGTTTGGGAACCACTTGGGGAGTCTGCTAAAAATGCAGCACTAAAGTCACAGAGCCCAGATCTGTGACCACACGGGCCTGGAGTAGCACTGAGGCATCCAAATTTTTAATACGCTTTCTAGGTGATTGTGACAAATAGTGAGATTTGGGAACCACTGGATTAAATGACTAAAATCCCTTCCCCCTAACGATGTATGATTCAATGCATGTATTTAACAAATGCTCGAGACCAATTCGATAACCATGACCTGGAACCTAACACAGTGCAGCTGCATTACTCAGACATTACTTATGCTTGCTGATGAATAATTCTTTCATTTTATGAAAAACAGAATAAAATGAATTAGTCAGGGGTCCTAAAATAGACTTCTGTCTCCTACTTCACTTAAGTAAATTTTCTAAAACTGACACAGTGTCAACCACTTCCCCAAGCTCAGAAGAGGGAGGTGGCAGGCTGGCAGGTCTAGGCCATGAGCTCTAATTCCATCTGGGCCACTGGTTTGCAATTATGACCCTGAGCAGAAGAATTTGTTTTTTTCTTTTAAATTGCCTTTCCACTCTGTAACATAGAAAGTCTCCCATGGCTGCTGAGAAGAATGTGTATGGAGTTTGCTACCAATCTGACTTTCCCACTCATGCCAGGTGTCAGGGAACAGAGGGGAGAGTGTCACACTGCATTACTTTCAGACCCAAAGTATCTGCACCACAATTGCTCCACCAGCTCCAAATAAAAGAGAAGCTGACCAAGGGCTCCCAAGGAGAAGGGAAGAGGCATGTCTGGCTTCCATGGGCAAAGGTCTCTAGCTTCAGGATGTCGAGAGCCACCTTATCTACCTTGAATATGCTGAAAGCGCAGGCTGGTCTGCACAGCCTGAGCCGCAGTTGCAACCCCCTTTGGCTAAACCTGCTGGCACTCGGGCCTGATAACAAGCAGGGTCAGCATGAATGGAAAAAATGACAGTGTGTCCTTCCACTTTCCCGAGGCCCCAGCTGATATGGAAACTGGCTGGCACAGGCAGTGATGGAAAGTATGAATCTTTTCTTGCCTGGGGTTGAATGACTGAAGAATAATCAGATCAGGGCTTGTGTTAAAATATCACTGCAGCTCACTTGACCGGCTATTATCCAGTCACGTCTTGCAGGCTTCAAGAATGACATGCTGCAACCTGAAGCAGCTGTAGAGACAGTACTTGCAAAAGCAGGAGCAGGCCGGGCTCCTTGGAGCTGAATCTGTGAGGTGAGATGGGTGCGGTGATTGCTGGCATAGGCACCTACCAAGTGCCCGCCTGACGCCTGGTGCTCGTCTTTCAGCTCCTCACAGTGGTGCAGGACTCACCACAATCCTAAGAGGTATGGAGTCTTTGCCCTGCTCTATGACTGAGGGGATCCAGCCCCAGAAAGATCAACCGAACGGTTCAAGGTTGCAAGAGCAGGGGCCCAAACCCCAAGCCCTGTGAGTCAGCACCTGCAAACTCTCCATGCTGGCTGAGTCGTGTGCACGGTCTCATGCACACTCATGCTGTAAAACAAGAAAAGTCTCAGACGGGCAAGAAATACAGGGCTGTTTGTGAACAGGGACAGGTGAGGAGGAGGAGAGTTTTAGGCCAAAAGTTCAAAGGTGGCCCCTAGACAAGCACTAGGAGAAGAACCCAGAAAAAAATACAAGCAGTCAGCAGTGAGTCGGGAATTCTAGGCCCTTCCAGAGACGGGCCCAGAGTTGCTCCAAAGATTCCTTGGTCTCTTTTGGAAAGAACCACTCAAAACGCCTTCTTGGCTGGAAAGTTTAAATAACCAAAATATTTTAGCCCCCTTAATAACTGTTTTTCTAAAGAACATTTTAGAATTGAAGGATACCTATTCCAATATCCCAACCAAATCAAGATGCTGCTTCTAAGGTCCAAACTGCTTTCACTTAGACCAGGACTGGGTAGAATAAGAAAGATTAAAAACAAAGGTTTATTCAAATATGAGGCTAAGTAAAAACGGATACCTCAGAGAGGTGAAACATGAATTGATACTGCCCCCTAAAGATCTTTTCAACCTGAGAAATATTATTCACACCCTCTCTTTCCTCACACTTGAAAGCCTTTCTCAAATCTACCAAGATGGAGGAAGGAAGAAGGAGGAAAAGATGGAAGAGAAAATTCCCAGTCCCTACGCCCCTAGCTCTCCTCTGTCCATTTGCTAAACTCTGACTGTGACAGTCAAGCAAGGCCAAAGAAAACCAGCAGTCATTCCCAGAGGTCAATGCCATCATATCTGAAGAAATCACTAAACATGAAAAGCCTCTATTGCTTACAGGCCCTAAAAAATATCAGACATAATCAGGAGACACTGCATGAGTTTCAATACAGTATTAATGAAAAAAATCTTAAAAAAAAAAAAGAAAGGAAAGTCAGGACATGGCTCCATATGAACCGAGAAGGAGGGTAAGAAGGGTGTCCCCCACGGGGCTGCTGCACGCTTGCAAAGCAAGTGCCATTTCATGTAAGTCGCAGAATCGGACCAGCCTCGTCAGTGACATTCCAGCCCTGAGTTTGTTATCAAAATGCCAACAGGGCCGATCTCTTTGAAACCAGATGAATCATTTACCCTTGGAGGTAGCTTCTCAACCCACTATCCCAGGCAAGGTGCGTTCTGCGGACACGGTAGAAAATAGTGCATGTTTCTCCCCCAGACTGCTTTGGACCAGAAGAGGGGCCTGTGCTCATTAGCTTCTGCTTCTATCTGGATTTCCGAGGACAGGGCTGCCCAAGACAGCTTGGAAGAGCCATCTGGAGTGCCCCAACCTGTGACTGTCATCATGCAACAATTGGTTGACTTTAACCTTTTGCTCATATTCTAGAAGCAGAAAAATCTCATGCCTTATTTCAAGTAATCTCTACTAATATCCCTCCCTGTCCCTCAAATGATATCAAGAAACCAAAGGATCCACAGGAGGCCTACACGCCACCACTTCTTCTGCCGCCAGGTCTAGTGATCCCTGATAGGTTCCAGCACATTCTGCGAGTACTCAACACCAACATCGATGCGTGGTGGAAAACAGCATCTGCCATTACTTCATTAAGGGTGTGGGATGAAGAAACGCTCATGTGATGTTGAGGAAAACAGATACTGACCTCACCAAGAGGGCAGGAGAACTCACAGAGGATGAGGTGTAATGTGTGATCACCATTATGCAAAGTCCACGCCAGTACAAGGTCCCAGACTGGGTCTTCAACAGACAGAAGGATATAAAAGATGGAAAATATAGCCAGGTCCTGGCCAATGGGCTGGACAATAAGCTCCATGAAGATCTGCAGTGACTGAAGAAGATTCAGGCCCAGAGAGGGCTGCACCACTTCTGGGGCCTTGTTGTCCAAGGCCAGCACACCAAGACCACAGGGCGTCACGGCTGTACCCTGGGTGAGTCTAAGAAAAAATAATCTGTAGGCCTTGTCTGTTAATAAACAGTTTCTATACCTAAAAAAAAAGAAAAAAAAAAAAAAGGAATCCAGAGGAAAATCAGAAATTCAGTTATGCTAGCAATATTCAAAATGTCTCATTCAGAGTAAAAGTACCAAACAACTTCAAAACAAAATGATGAAGAAAAGTAAGAAAGCTTCCTATACCAGAGTATTTCTCTTTCCATGTTTCTACCAAATCTAAGAAAACAGACATTACCTTGGTTAAAAAAAAATAAATTACCTTGTGAAAATAAAACTGCATAATTATAGTTTGTTCCTGTGAATAAGTCCTCAAATACATTCTTCTTGCAAAGGTTTTCTCTTACTGACCCCCTCTTTTTCTGTTTCTGACTGCAGTGGAAAATGACACTCCACTGTGAAATATAATCCTGTTGATATTAACACCTATTAAGGTTTTCATCAAATTGCTAGGTGAGATGGTGTAATTAGAGACAGCCAGCGGGGAAATTACAAAGGATGCAGAGGACATCAGCCCAAAGGAGGTAAAGACCAAAAAGATCGTATATTCCTTTTAACTTTGGATCATGTGCTAACAAATTAAAGAGAGCTCACAAGCCAGGCTTATTCAAACCATTGCAGAATCATGTACCTGCTTGTCTAGTGACACAGTCTTCTTGAAAATAAACCTGTACCCCATACACTTTCCTTTCTAAGTCTGACTTTCACCAGAGGATTTATAAAAACACCCTGAATCCAACTAACAAAATTAAATGCACTCTAACCATTAGTCCTTAACAGCTTCAGGTAAATGTGTGGCATTAAGAACTGAAGACAAGAATTATTTGGGTGTCACGTGATATGCATTCAATGGATACGACTTCTGTTTGCTGAAAGGGCAATGTTTTAATATTTTATACAAACTGTGCACTTTATTATAACAATAATTTATACACTATTCTTGTTTGAATCAAATTTTCTCTTTTTCTAGGAAAGTTAGTAACAGGATTTCAAAAAAGTTGCATAATTTCTGAAGATTATCTAAGATTTCAACTTCAATAGACGAGACGAAAAGGAGAATCTTTCCCACTGGTTTTAAGATTTTAGCATAACCTTCATCCTAAAACCTGACAAGGATATTATAGGAAAGAAAAATTATTGGCTTATGTCTTTCATGAACATAAATATAAAATTCCAAAATGAAAATAATAGTAAACCAAAGCCAGAGTTATAACAAAGTATGCTTTACCACAACCAAAGAAATGTGAATGTATGTCAAAAGACCCATAGGAGGATGGTACTGCAGCATTATTATAGTACTCCTAAATGAGAAAACATCCACACAACCAACAATAGTGGAATGATAAATAAACTGCTAATTCATACCACAGAATAAAAACAATAGTGAAAATGAACCAGCTACTATTGCATGTGTGATGGAGGTTATTTTGATCAGTCGACTTAGCTTGGCCATGGTGTGCAGATATTTGGTCAAATATTATTCTGGATATTTCAGTAAGGGTGTTTTGGGGTTATATGAACATCTACATCGGTGAACTGTAAGTAAAGCAGGTGGCCCTCCATGATGTGTGTGGGCCTCATTCAATCAGTTGAGGGCCTGAACAGAACAAGAAGACTGCCTCCTCCAGCAAGAAGGAATCCTGCAGCAGAAGGCCTCAGACTGGAATCAGCTCATCCCTGGCTCTCCAGCCTCACAGCCTATGCTGCAGATTTTGGACCTGCCAATCTCTATAATTGCATGAGCCAATTCCTTAAAATAAACCTTTCTCTATAGACACACATATCCTATTAATTCTGTTTCTCTGGAGAGCCCTGACAACAAGCAACAACATGGATGGATTTCATAAAGATAATGTTGAACAAAAGAAACCAGAAGCAAATAAGGAAAAACATGTTTCCGTTTATAGGAAGTTCCAAACAAGCAAAGCTAACTCATGGTAGTGGAGAAGGGTGGGTACTGTGGTGGGCGTGTGGCATAACTGGTGAGAAACAGCTGGGGATGGACATGAGGATGCTTCCAGCTGTGTTGGCACTGTTCTGTGTCTTGATCTGATATAGTTGTGTTTGTAAAAGCTTCATCAGGGTTATGATTTGTTTATGTTTCTGTATGCATGTTATACTTCAGTTTAAAAAGTATGACTTTTGGGACTTGCTGTTTAGCTCAGTTGGTTAAAGAATGATGTTATAACCCCAACGTTAAGGGTTCAGATCCCCATACCAGCCAGCTGTCAACAAAAAGAAAAAAAGAAAAAAGGTAAAATGTTACAGCCACTGTGGAAAACAGTATGACAGTTCCTCAAAACATTAAAAATAGCATTTTCATATGATCCAGCAATTCTACTTCTAGGTATACGTCCAAAAGAATTGCAAGGGTCCTGAAGAGATATTTGTGCAGCCATGTTCCAGCAACCCAAGTGTCCACTGACGGAAAAACATAAAATGTGGTATATACACACAACAGAATATTATTCAGCCTTAAAAAGGAAGGAAATTCTAACACATACTATGATATAGCATAATGTCCTCATATTTCACCTAAGTGAAACAAGACAGTCACAGAAAGACAAATACCGTGTGATTCCATTTACATGAAGTATCTAGAGTAGTCAAAATTATAGAGACAGAAAGTAGAGCTCTGGTGGTTGCTGGGGGCTGGGGGAGGAAATATGGGGAGTTGATATTCAATGGGTACAGAGTTTCAGTTTTGCAAGATGAAAAGAGTTCCGGAGATTGGTTGTACGACGATGTGAATATACTTAAACTACTAAACTGTACACTTAAAAATAGTTAAGATGGTAAATTTTATGTTATGTGTATTTTACCACAATTTAAAAAAAGTTTATTAAGAAAAGAGCAAAGCACAATGTAGTATTGTGATCACAATCTATAGCCAATATATATTTAAAATATTACCTGTCTCCCCCATAAAAATATACATTCCATGAGGGTAAAGACATTGCTTTGTTTTCCCCTGGGTAATGAATGATCCAGTAAATATCTGTTAAATGAACAAATGAATGAATAAATGAATATATAATGAGCAAGCTTCACAGGGTATTAACTTTACTACTGTGATCCAGAAGGGAAAAAGAACTAGAAACCCACCGAAGAAAATGTTCTGAACTCCCTTTCCCTTTCTAAACCACATCTCTTTAAGTGTTTCCTTTACACTATCCTGAAACACTTTTTTTTATGTTAACAAACCTCCTCCCATCCCAGCAACTGACCAGCACCCAGCAGCCTTACTGGATTCTGATATGCCTGGATAAAGCATATAAAGGAATCTGCCTTATCAGGCGATTCCTCCCACCACAGCCAGGTGCTAAGGGCTGATCTGTCACATTCTTGATGTTCTCTGAGTTTAGGGCCTCAGAAGGAAGGTGACAAGAGGACTAGAAGACATCTTTCCTATACTTGAGAAGTTTGGAATCTCACAGGTATGTAAAACTACGTCACTGTTGAGACATAAATTCTATCTCGCCAATTATAGCTGTATATTGGAGTGATGAGAATGACTGGATTTGGATGGTCTAGAAATTTGTGGGTAGTCATATTCTATGTCTTAATCTCGGTGGAAATAGTAAGGGTTTGTTGATTGGATAAAACCCCTGTGATCTGTGCACAATGATGCCCATGTAGTGTTCAAAGAAGAAACCAGCCAGGACGCACGAAGAGTGTGGAAACAAGACAGAACCTGGATCCAGGCCTCACTTATGAACACCACCCAACCTATGCTAAATATATACTTATGCACCTACTGTGTACCAGGCACACTTCTAGGAGCTGGGATGGGTAGTGGTGAAGAAAATGAAACAAAACCCCCGCCCGCATGCAGTTCACATTCGGCAGGAAGGGACAGAAAATAAATACTACATAAAACACACAGTGTGCTGTGGAGGGGAGGGGGAATGACTGAAATAGAATGGCCAGGGACGGTCTCCCTGCAAAGGGGACATTTGAGCCAAGACCTGAAGGAGGCGGGGCTGGAGCCCTGGCTCCCTGGATGGAGGCTATTCCAGGAGGAGGAAGAGCCAGCACAAGGGTCCAAGCATGTGCTGTGATGGGAACATGACCCAGAGGCAGGGCGTGAGGGACCCTGCGAGCTGCTGTAGGGGTGCCCCCTACTCGGCAGGACATGAGCAACCATGGAGGGTGGTAAGGTGGAGGAAAATCACAGCTGAGTTTCAAGCACAACTATTTTAAGACTAAGTCTTAAAAGCTTAAGACTCTTAAGACCTTAAGTCTTTTAAACTGCTGCTAAATTCCAATTCAGTTAATCAATCTATCTAGATTAAAGGGCTTTGAGATCCTCACACAGAGGATCCTACAGTTGTTGCACAAATACCCAAATGTACATGATCTTAATGGGTCCACAGAACTTAAACATCTCCTAACTCGACCCATTCTCCCTTTCCTGCCCAAACTGCAAAGCCAGGGGTTACACGGCACACTGCACCATGCCTGGGATTCAAGCTATGACAAGTGCCATCAAGATGTGCTCACAAACTTGACCGTGGTAATCATTCTGCAATGTGTAAGTACATCATCACATTGTACACCTTAAATATATACAACTGAATTTGTCAAATATACCTTAATAGAGCTGAGGGAAAAAGCTCTATCAAAAGTAATGAAGAAGTGCTCCCCTCCTGGCATGCTGCCACAATTTCAGGTGTGTCACTGCCAAACCTTTGTCTGGCTTTAGATAAATGAAAGAAAAATGATGGGGAGCCTGAAAACCTGAGAAAACTACCCCACTTCACCCAAATGTCTGCACTTCCATTCTGGAGAGAAGTTGTCCTTGAAGGTGGCAACTCCTAGCCTTGCAGCACACCTGGGCACAGGGCGTCAGGACCACCCTCTGCCCTTGTTTGCAGGTAGCACACACCTGTCATCGGCACAGCTTTCAGGTGATGGTCCCAGGCATACACCCTTACTCTTCTGGCACTGTTCTCTGACTGGGCTAAAAAAAGTTCTGATAAAACCCAAGGATCACTATTGGGCTGCTGTTCTTTTGAATATAAACACTGGCCAGGAAGTGATCAAAGTTCAAGCAGGGGGGGAATGTCCCATTTTCCCAGCACTAGGATTAGATGGCAAGTTAATACAATGGGACAGTTTGTACCTTCACACACCCACACAAACACTTGACCTCCTCCTTCACCCAGACCCCCTTCCTGAGGCCATCTAGATGCCTGCCATTATTCTATACCAGGACTCCAAATCTATAAGGAGAGAAGCATTTATAACTGACCCACATCGATTTAAGTTGCCTTCAAAAGTGAACAGAACTCAATCATGTTACTTGTGTCTTCCAATTCCAAGAAAAAACATTTCTTGGCTGAAGCTGCTTTGTCCCGTCCAGATTTTCCTGCATATGTCTATGTTCTCTAATGATTAATTTGAAGACATCAATCTACAATTATAGGAGAACCTCAATGGCCTGACTAAATTGGAACACCAGGAGGGTGTGGGAAAGGACCGTGGTGCTGTTTCTCAAGTGCACCTGGGAATAGGGGGACAGAGGATGAGAAACTGGGCCCTGGGCACTCCCAAGGGCTTCAGGATGTAGAAGACCTGTGGGCACAGTGGTTGTATGCCAACCCTGTGCAGAACTGAAAATAATCATTTTGCCTACCTTCATTCTGAAATGAGTTACATCTCCCCTCACCTAGAGTATAATACAATTTGACCCCTATTTACACAGACTAAAATGTCATATGATGCTCTCAATCTTGCTTTAGTCATGGGGAAGCTCGTTATGAGCTTGTCTCATACGAAAAACCTGATCACAGCGAGACATTATAGTGAAGCACTGTTAGCAGTGCTACTGGTCAAAATGCTCAAATATTGGCAATTTCATGTGTTTCAGCACAGTATTAACCAGCCTTGAACCCCCCTCCCCCATCATGTTCACAGGGTGCCTACAAATGCAGGACAGGCACAACTCTTTTCACCACGTGCAAAGCCCATCCTTGTCCACCCCTCTCAATACACTGTCACAAATCATCAAATATTGAATCTTCATGGACAAGCTTTGGCTTATGACATGGGCCTGAATCACAACCTTCCTTTTGGGGACGTTATGAGGGATGCTGAACACCTTCTACCTTTCACATTACTAAGAAGGCCAGGAGCCTGTCTCTGAGGCAGGGGAGGGGGCACGGGCAGCCTGAATTAGACCAATGGGACCTGCTTTGCAGAGGAAGAGACAGCCTGCCAGGGTCTGCGGAACGGGACCAGAACGTGCTATAAGGTGGGCCTGAGGAGCTCCAGCTGCTGAGCCAGCTGACGCCTGGAGAAAGGATCTGCATGGTTTTCAGAATAGGAAATAGGTTTAATAAACAAACAAATGGAAAATGTCTGGAAAACTGAACCAGATACAGGCCCTACCCTCAAGGAATGGTGTTCAGTCTAGAGGAATAGTTTACGCTGTGGGTGACCACTGCTCCAGACAGACTCAGAATTCTATAATATGTGCAGGAAAAAAAAATTGCTAGTTTACACTTGTTTTTTTATTAGGGGTTGGAGGGATAGGGGATGAATGAAATTGAATTCCCACCCTCTTATTCAGCATTACAGGCAACTGAAGTGATTATTTTCAGAGCTGTTGCAAAACAGAAAGTGGACAAAGATGTCACACATTGATTGATAACACTAGAGGAATTTCTATCTTGATGCTGGAGTTGGAAAGCAGCCCTTTGTGTAAAATAAACAGTCCGATAGCTGAACGGTAAAGGATGTGAACTGTCAGTTTACAAGAGGAAACAGAACTAGTAAATAAGCACATGGGAAGATATAACAATCCTGCATTCAGAGACACAGCTGAAAAAAAAAATGAGAAAGTTGCATGGAAAAGAAGTGGAGAGGCAGCCCTTTAGGGAAGCCCCAGACCCCCAAAATCAGTTAGTTGCATTTGATGGGCACAGTGCGAGGAGTACAGGGTAGAACAGGGTTTGGAGTCGGACCTGCAGGTGTAAAATGGCGGGAACGAGTGCAGACCTCACAGGGGTCCCAGGTGCCAAACTAAATAAGGGACCGGTGGAGAGGCAGCAGCAGGTGGGGGTTAAGGATGCAGACTCTGGAACAAGACAGCCTGGGTTCAAATCCTGTCCCCTCCCCCAACTCGGCAAGTTCCTTCATCTCCAGACTTCACCTTAGTCATGCCATCCATAAAATGGGGACAATAATAGTATCTCCTTCACAAGGACTGTGTGAACATGAAACTGTCACATACCTAAGCACTTACCAACGGTGCCTGGCACGGAACACTATGAAAGGGCTTACTTATGCACACACCCAGAAACCATTTGCTATAGTGACCGGCACATAGAAGGTGCTGAATAAATGGCTGGGGAAATTCACTACAGCCATTTCTGTTCTGGGGGTGTGTTGGCGGGCAGCAAAAGAGGGTCATCAGAGAGGGAGGAAAAATTACCTTGTTTTTAAACTCTAAGAAAGTGCCTCAAGGCTTTTCCCTGTGGCTTTTCCCACATGGGGTGGGGGGTGGGGGGGCAAAAACAGCAACACCTGCAAAAGTAATAGAATCCTAGTAATTCTGTGCTCTGATCAAGCTGAGTTTGACCTTTTAGCAAACTGCTGATTCTCTGCTAAGAGTGTACACAACCCATCTATTCATCACAAATTTCAGTGTCTGGGGAATGCACCCTGGAGCCCAGGCTCTGCAGGTGGTTGCTGTTACCTGAGCCAACACAGAAGTCCACACTGAGAAAGGGAAACTGTGAGATTTGCTCAGGTTCCCAGGAGGCAGGGCTCTTGTCCCACCTGAGGAGCTGATTTCTTGACTGGCAAACAGATTCAGACGTGAACACTGCTTTCGCCAGCCACTGGAGTGGTACTGCCCCCCTGTGTCCACTAATGCACTGTCTGGACAGCTCTGATAAAGGCCACAGGGGCTGGACAGGCTGCCCCAAGAAGCCTGGGACCCTCCTGCATCAGATAAAACAGCCACCCCTCTGCAGAGCCAGGACACACATATGACAGCGGAGTCTCTGGGGGCCTCCAGTGCAGCCCATCTATACACACATAGGTGATGTTCCCCAAATATGCCTGCATTGAGGATTCTTGCAGAGGAGCAGAAGGGACCCAGCCTGGATGCCATCTGCCTTCAGAGCAGGGGATCAGTCGTCTGGGTGTGAATCAGAGCTGACAGCTATGGAGGGTGTACTGGTGAGCCAAGCCTCCTGAGCACTGGCCATATGTGGACCTGGGCAGTTTCTACCAGAGCCCTGTGAGGTGGCTGTAACGACGATCCCCCGTCTCACAGGTGGGCCAACTGAGGCACCCACAGTCACACTGCCAAGGAGCTGCAGAGCTGGGATGAAGCCCTCTAAACTGCGACAGATGACCTTCAGACACGAGTGCAGGGCTTCCTATCTGCCAGAAAAAGCAAAGATTTCTCTATAGGGAAGTTTAATCCTGCTTCCTCCAAATGACTGACTGGAAGGGAAAGCCCAGAACAACAGGGTCCCAAGTGACCAACACAGGGGACCCCCTGGGAAAGAGCAAAAGCCAGCTGAAGTAGGAGGAACTCAGAGTGACTTGTGAGCAAGGCCATGGCTCCTGCACTATTGAGACACCCCACCTCCCAGCTGGAGTCCTGGTTGAGACCTCTCAAAGGCTCTCCTTTCTTTATTCTCCTTTGACTCCCTGACTTGTGGCAGGCCAGATACTTGTAAGGGGTAGTCATCACAGGAACAGGAGCAACTCCCTGCTACCATGCTAGAAGCACGGGTGTTTAAAATCTTTTAGAAAAAGGACCAGAAAATGCACTTAGGCCAAAAGGGCAAAGTAGTAATACTCCCTGAGAATGCTGGACCACAAGTGCAGTGCCTCCAGAGAGGCAAACCCAGGACCTGACAAACACCCGGGGACGTTGCCTCCCTGCCCTTATCTCGAGGGAAGCTTTGCACTGTGAAGCCAAGTGACTCAGCTGAAAACTCAGTAAGTGCATGGGCACTTGGGTCAACCTGCACTTAGTGAAGATGTCAGGGGGGCTCAGGCATGTTTACTGTACTGTTATTGGTCTGCATACACGGGACTGTGGTTATTGTTTGCAGAAGGGAAATGGGATGTGAGGTATAAAGTGGGAGTCAGGTGTAGCAAGGAAAGCTCCAGACTGAGAATGAGGAGCCTGGGCTGCTGGTTTCTGTTTAGTCATGAACTTGCTCTGTGATCTGGGGCCAATCTCAACCTCTCTGGGCATGGTGAGTAGACACTGGGTCCATTCTAGCACTAACTTTCTATCCTTCCATGAAATGAATGAGAGACCTGTGCTGTCCAACTTGGTAGCTACCAGCCACATGTGGCTATTTCAATTAAAATTAAGTAGACTTAAACAAAATTAAAAATTCAGTTCCTCAGTAGCACTAGCTACATTTTAAGTGCTCAACAGCATATGATGATTTAATTTAAAATGAATTAAAATTAAATAAAGTTTAAAGTTTGGTCCCTCAGTCACATCTGCCACATTTCAAAGGCTCAGTGGCCACTTGTGGCTAGTGGTTACTGCACCGGACAGCACAGATACAGAACATTTCCATCATCCCAGAGAGTCTACTGGGCAGCATTGAGACTATGCAGAGTCGAGACTGTGCAGATGGAGACATGTGGTTTACATTAATGCTCCTGAAACCACCTCTTTAAAGAATTGTGTGCTAGGTTAGAGCCTATATAAAGTATTGAAAGACAGCAGTATATGTTTGGTGTGCAAAAGCAGGTATATAACAGGAAAGTACATATCAAAGATAACTGAGGTGAGTTAAAGTACCATGCAGCCACATCAAGGTTATGGTCAATGGTAAAACACCAGCATGCCTCCATAAGACAAGGATGTCCACCTGGTTCCTCTATTATTTAATGGTGAAGAGCCATTTGGACAAGAGAAAACACATACAAGTATTGTGAAGAAGATGGAATATCACCATTATTTGCAGGTGATATGATTTTACATCTGGGAAATGCAAAAGAATCAACTATTAGAAACAGTAAGAGGCTTTATATAGGAGGTTGGCAACAATGTTAATACATAGAAACAACAATTTCCTTAATATGAAAGTAGAATTAAGTGTAATGGAATAAAAGATCTCATATTTTAATACATTTCTTAAGTTTACATAAAAATTTATGTTAAAGGATTAAAACATAAATACAAACTAAAGAAATAGTAAGATCTATATAAAGAAAATTTCAAGCCTGTACTGAATGGCATAAAAATATTGGAACATAATATGTAAAGGTGTCAATTCTCCCTAAGTAACTCTATAAACCCAAAGGAATCTCACTCGAAAGGATTAAAACATAAATACAAACTAAAGAAATAGTAAGATCTATATAAAGAAAATTTCAAACCTGTACTGAATGGCATAAAAATATTGGAACATAATATGTAAAGGTGTCAATTCTCCCTAAGTAACTCTATAAACCCAAAGGAATCTCACTCGCAATACCAATGGGTTAGGTTGTTCCGTTTTGTTTTCATTCTTTTTAGGGGAGTGGAGGATAGTTTGAAAGTGACAGAGTGAATCTAAAGTTCACAACAAAGAATAGTCAAAGGACACTGCCCAGGAAATTAAATACTGAAAAAGAACACTGGAGGAGAATTAGCCCTATTCATTGTTAAATAAGACTAAAATGTAAGGCCACAGTCATGAAAATAGTATGAAACTGGCTCAGAAATGGACAAAAAGGTCAACAGAAGAGTCATGATACAAGCATGTTTGACCATTTAGGTGGTATTTCAAATCTGCAAAGAAAAAAGGACTGCTTAGTAAACAATATTGGAACAACTTGCAGGTAACATGCAAACAAGAAAACCAGAAACCTAACCAAGCATGTTTGACCATTTAGGTGGTATTTCAAATCTGCAAAGAAAAAAGGACTGCTTAGTAAGCAATATTGGAACAACTTGCAGGTAACATGCAAACAAGAAAACCAGAATCCTAACTCCTTTTACCAAAATATTCACTGAATGACAGACAAACATAAAAAATAAAAATGTGAAAAGTACTAAAAGAAAACATACCCCTGTACATCTTGGTTTAGGTATAAGACAAAACCAGAAGACAGGAAGGCAAAACTTTTGCATCTGAACTACAAATAAAAAGAATACAAATTTCTGTGGGGTAAAAACACCGTAAAATCAAATGTCAAACTGGAGAAAATATCTATAATATATGTGATAAGGTACCAATTTCCTTAATTTACAAAAAACTCATAAATTCCTTAGACCAAAAGCTCAGCAGAAAGTAGTAAAAGATATAAACAATTTGTTTACACAGAAAAAAGAAAGAAATGACCAAACGCACGTTAAGATGGTCAGCCTTATTCCTAACTGAGGAAAAGCAAATTAAAACAAGGAGATACCATTTTTTCATGTATCAAAGATCGTGGCAATGTTCCAAAATGATTTATAATCCCCAGTATTGGCAAGAATGTGGGGAAAAAGGAACCCTTATGCAATGCTGATGGTAATATAAATCAGTATAAACATTTTGGAGAGCAAACTGACAGTATCTATCAAAATTTAAGATAACTATCCCCTCTGACTTGGAAATTCCACTTCTAGAAATGTACCTCTCAAACATGTTTATGTAAGTAAACAAAGATATACGTATAAGACTGCTGCTTGCAACACTGTTTATAATAGAAAAACAAAAACAAAAACAAAACAAAACAAAAAACCACACAACAACCTGGCAACGACCTAAATGTCCATCAATAGGAACGACTGGTTTAGTTGTATTATGTTCTTATAATGAAACATCAGGCAGTCATCAAAAGAAATGCATTGAGTCTATTGGAAAAATGTCCACAATATTTTAAAAAGGCAAATGGCAAAATAAAAGTATAGTACTCAGTATAATGCTATGTAATATTGTACACATACACACATAGTATATATTTAAATGCATATCTCTTCATATACATCATGTATGCTTATACATGTGTATGAAAGGGTACACATAAAACTTAGAGTCTATCTGTAAGGAACAGGCTGAGAGAAGATGGGAGAATTTTACTAAATGTTTTTATTTTTATTTTTTAAGACCAACTATTACTTTTATAATTACAACACAAATCATAAAGCAATCTAAGCAAACGTGATAAGTTGGTGCTTAGCAAATGGTACTATTATGAGTTGTGCTCTTCAGACATTTCTCCCTAATGCCATTAAATAGCCTTAACAGGCACAATGTAGATCTCTACAACTGGTGGGTAACTTTTTGCTGAAGTCAGCTTGTAATGGTTGTGCTCTCTGGGGATAAGCTTAAATAAGGGATAAGTTATCCTGAACCCAAAGCAGAGAACTGGCTTTCTGAGTCCAGACCACACTATACTAATGCGCCTCTCACTCTAGTCCTCAGTTTCCCCAGTATCTCCCTATGAAGCAATCATCTCGCAGTACTGTAACTGGGGACAGACTGTTGGGTGACATGCCGCTGCAAGGGTAAGAATTGAGTTTTTTTAAAGACTGGCTTACTTAATTAAAAACACAGCAGGGTACTGTGTACTAAGCAGACAGCATGCTTTTCATTAAGGAAGGTCATCCTCCCTGGCACAATCTAATGGAAACCAGGGCAGCACTTAGAGATAAGAAAGATCACACGTTGATTTTGCCCTCTTAGGATGAGATATGGCAAAGAATGACCAGTTACCTTCTGTCAGGGTGCTGTAGGCTGGCTGGTGTAGTAGGTGGAGACTTAGCAAATGACATTTTTCACTGCTGTGTTTCTGAAAAGATCTGTTTGTCTCCTAAAATGCATTCTAAAAACAGTGAGAAGGGAGGGGAGGAGGGTAAGGGAAATGGAGAAAGGAGAGGAGAGAGGAGGGAGGAGGGAAGAGGGAGGAGGGAGGGAAAACCTCACCACTAGACAGCAGCATTTTTCAATTACAAGGTTGGGTTTTTATCGTGGAGGAAGACTGATTTCTTGTTATCAACAATGGTTTTATGCTTTAGAGGTCATGGAGTTTTTCATATTCATTATGCTACTTGAGATTTATTTTTAAAAACTGTGTAAGTGCTTAAATTGTGTTCAATTTTATAGCAAAACTCATTTCATGTTAAAACATGAAAACATCCTTTTTATAAAGTCTCAACATACTATAATGAAGTTATAGCATTTTCTAAGCATTTGCAATAATAAACCTGCTAGTCTGTTGGTACGGTATACCTTACTATGGTGTTCTGAATATTCGGCAACATCTGAGTCTAGTCATTACACCCATACACATGCACACGCACACAAACGTATAATGAAGTTATAGCATTTTCTAAGCATTTGCAATAATAAACCTGCTAGTCTGTTGGTACAGTATACCTTACTATGGTGTTCTGAATATTCGGCAACATCTGAGTCTAGTCATTACACCCATACACATGCACACGCACACAAACACACACACCCCACTGCAATAATTTTAAAGCCACAGACCCTTCTGGCCTGAAATGATATATGCAGTATCTGAAAGTGCCTAAGTTACTCCTGGGAAAATAAGGCTTACTATTTAATGGACTTAAAAGAGCAGTATTTTCATTTTTATAGTGGTGTTTTACTTCCACTGCTCCACAAATATTTAAGTGCCTGCTCTGTGACAAGCACTGTCCTAGGCACAGGATTGACAGCAGTGAGCAGTATGGACACTGTAATCTTGGCATTTTCATAATAATTTTAATAAAATTGCTAAATTGTACTAAACACTACAAGCCTGGTATTATTCCAAGCCCTTTACTTGTATTATCTCCTTTCATCCTCAATGTAATGTAAATGTCCATGTAAATGTCCATGACCAATTAAAGCCCCATAAGGTAGGCACTTTTATTATCTCACTTTGCAAATGAGGAGATCAAAGTTCAGAGAAGTGCAGTTTCTTGCCCAAGATCACACAGCTGGCTGCTGGCAGAACTGGATTCAAGTCCAGGCTGACCTGGCTTTGGGGCTCACCATTTTAACCACTGTCTAACAACACGTACAACTTTACACTAAGGTAGGTATTTGTCCATAAAGAAGGGTGGGCACATCTTCACATTTTTTCACTGCCAGCTGAGCCATGAAAATTAAAGTTAATAATTAGCAAGAAAACCTGCAAGTAGGTGATCCTGCCGATGCAATCTCTGTGCTATCCAGTACAGAAAACAGAGGATAAAAAAATAAATTAACAGAAAATAAATGAACAAACAAAAATTAAGCGGTGACCCTATATAAAACCTCTAACAACATATTCATCATAATTAAAATGAGATCCTCGATAAAGACCAAATAAGTATTTTCTGAGTATTTCCTGTCTTCAGATACTATCACAAACATTACCACACTACATTTAATTCTCACAGTATCCTAGTAAGGCACAGGCACCTCCTGGACCTCTTTTTACAGACACAAAGATGAAGCTGCTTGGAACCTCAGGTGCAGCCCTCAAGGTGGCCAGCAGAGATGGCCTCATGTCAAGCCACTAGTGCAGCACATAATGCTTCATGCTGTCCTCTGCAGAGTCCCCTCCACCAAGTGCAGGAAATCATCCCCACAAACATACGAGCTCTCCATCCCCCACCTACCCTGCCCTGTATCTAGTTTGAAAGCTACACCTTAGATTCGCCTATCCTAGAAAGAGAGAGACCTATACAAATGAACCCTGAATCACATTCCAAACACCTGCAAGTGTTTCCAGGCCACTTCATGAACTGTAACCCAGTGAATTTTTCTGTCCGGTGGGTGGTCTGCTCTTAGGGACTGGAAAGGAGTTTTACAGACTGCTGGCCCAGACCGAGACCCACGGATTAGGACACGTGAGTAAGGCCAGCATCTTTATGAATTCCCCAGAATCTCTCAGCTTCAGCCCAAACACTGTTGCTGCATGGCCCGAGCTGTGGTAATTCTGGAATCATCCGAGGGCGGGGGCCCCTACCTAAGAGAACAACTCCCACCACACAGGTCTGGCTACCTATCTACTAGCACAATCTTTTCCTTTTCAAAGTAATCTACTTAATAACCTCGTATCTGAAGCCCCCTCAGAAAATTCCCATTATCTCCAGAAAAAAGTGTGTTTTCATGAGTGAGTTCTCTCTTCGTATTTCTCTATGTTGATAATTGGAGTCATGTCCCAAATAAGCTGCAACAAATCTGAGAATGTGGCAGAAAATTTACAAACTTGTGCCAAGGTATAGTTGGAGTAGGAGGGTCATTCCTTAAAAAGTCTCCCCTTTATGTGAACAAGGAGCCCTATTTCATTTTCTAACCAAAGAGGGCAGCATCACCAGCAGCAGGGAAAAGATCCACTGGGGAAGTGGCTTTCTCACTACACGGTTTTCTGCTGGGGTCTCTCCACTTTAAAGTTTCAGTTACAAACTTCTCTTTATAATAGTTTCTTTGCAGCACGAGGCATGACTTTTCTCTTCTGAAATGCACTTTTCTGTCTTTGATGCCTGAAAGAAAGTCGAAGTCAACCAGCAGGATCCACTGCGGAACACACATGAGGTTACTTCCCCCTGGTGGTGGCCTCTGGACTTTTGAACATCAGACTAGCTCTGAGTTCAGCGCTATCTCTGTCTCGTCCACCAGCAGGGAGACTGCTCTTTGGCAGCCCCCTAACAGTGGCATGGGGACAGGCCTTCCCCAGGTGTTGTTCCAGCTGGCTTCCACTCTAGATGTCCTGTTATCTGTATGCTCCAGATTCTTTCGGATGGGGGTGGGAAAGACGAAGACATTATTTCATACGATTAAACGAGTAGTGTAAAAATCAGTGGCTGTGAGAAAGGAGACCTGATTTCAAGTGCAATTCTGACAATATCCCGTAAATATCCTGAGAATACTTCATCACCCCTCTTAGCCAGAATTTCTCACTGGAGGATGAAAGGTGAGGATCGGAGGGCCCTTCCTGCCATGGAACTTTGAGAACCTGAGTCAGGCGTCCAAAAACCACGGGATTCTATGGTACTTATTATTTTTACAAAGGGATAAGTCTCCATCTAGGAAATGGTCAAATAACTGTATTTAATCTTAGAAGGCTGTAAGAAGGATTAAATGAGATGAAGTACATGAAATATTTGGCACAAATGCTAAGTGCTAAATAAGGTACTTGTCCTTAATTGTATAATTACTAATAATGTAATTTATCACCCAAACTTGAGTGAAACGGGGTGCTACTAATAATTTCCCTAGAACAACTGGGATAAACCAGGATTGACAAACTGGGACATGTTGTCACCCTATCAGTAAGTAATAACTATCACAAAATTTGGAAGAGTCATCAATAATTGACAGACTTTTAAAATAACATTTCATTCAAGTGTTCTGGCATTGTGAGGCTATTTTTGGCAAACTTTCAAGCACACAGAATTGGTGCTACAGTCATTTAAACTGTCTCTGACACAGAGGTCATCTCAGATCAGTCCAATGTAAATGTCCATGACCAATTAAAGACTCAAAGTTTAAGTGACAGAAATTTACCTCCTCTCTAGCCACAAACTAGCAGACAGGCCTCCCTCTGACCAATGCAGGACACGGCAGGGTATGGGTGAAAGGCCAGGGAAGCTGGACGCAACAGAATTAGAATCACACTGGAGAAATTCTCTTTTTGAACAAATTCCTACCTGGAAGTCTGATTTAACCTGCAGGGTGTGGGGGAGCAAGGAAATGACCTCACAGAGACTGTCTAATACAACCTGCTCAATGTACAGAGGAAGTAACTGAGGTCTTGACAGGTTGAATAACTTGCCCAAGGACAGGTGATTTATTATTCATCTATTAAGCTCTTTAGTTACATTTACATGACGCACACAATACCAAAAAACTTAATTTTATATCTTCCCTGCTAGCCTGTAAATTCCATGAAGGGAGAGATTGTGTCTATCATTCACCAAGGACTGTCTAGGGCTGTGTCCTCATTACACTGACCTCCCTATGGCTGCGAGGCAGGGATTACTGTCATTTGGCAACTGAGGAGGCCAGGGCTTGGGGAGTTTGACTGACTTGCTTGGGGTCCCACAGCTGGTCTTGCAACCAGTGCTCAGAACACAGCTGGCACCCAATAAATATCTGTTGAATGAATGAATGAACGAATGAATGAAGTGATGAAGCCAAGATTCAAATCCGGGTCTGCCTGGCTCCCATGTCCAGGCACTGCCTTCCACCTGAAACCTGCTGACACTGCCTCGTACACCATAAGCACCCAAAATACTCATTAAATATAAACACATTACTGAAAGAATAAGAGTTCTAACTCATGTGAACCTCAGTTTCCTATGGATAAAAATACATTCTTCACAGAGTTGTCCTAGATTTAAATAAGATGTGAACGGTATATACAAAATTCATGGGTTGGTATACAACCCCCTCACTCCTCCCCTCCCCCTGCTAAATTTGACTGGCTTATAAAGTTTTTTTTTTAATTTCCAAAGAATTAAAAAATGCATGTGCATTAATGCCACACAGTAAGACAATTAGTAGCACAGGCTTTGGAGTTAGCCCAAACTGGGTTTGAGTGATGAGACCTACACTTACTGGGACGGGTTACTTGGCCAACCTTTGGCCTCAGATTCAACTTGATTGAATAGGGATGATAATAGTACGTATTTCATAGGATTCTTGTAAAGATGAAATGATACATATAACATAGAGTACTTATAAAATAAAGCACTTCATATTAATGAATGGAAACTATTTTATTATCTTTAACATAAAGCACACAGATTAACAAAAAATATAAAAGTGATTATTATGGACTGGATATTCCCTCCCCCCCCCCCCCCCCCCCC
>NW_007726509.1:226312-232575 GCF_000696425.1 Galeopterus variegatus
CCCCCCCCCCCCCCCCCAAATCCATATGCTGAAGCCCTAACTCCCAGTGTGGCTGTATTTGGATACTGGGCCTCTAAAGAAGTAATTAAGGTTAATGAGGTCATTAGGGCTGGGGCCCTAATCCAATTAGTGTCCTTATAAGAAGAGATACCTGAGAGCTTGCTTGCTTCCTCCACACACACTGAAGAAAGGCTATATGAGGACACAGTGAGAAGGTGCTCTCTGCAAGCCACAACAGAGCCCTAACCAGAGCCTGATCATGCTAGCACCCTGATCTTAGACTCCCAGCCTCCAGAATTGTGAGACAATAAATTTCTGTTGTTTAAGCCACTTAGTCTGTGTTATTTTGTTATGGCAGTCAGAGCAGACCAATACAGTGATAAAGATAAGCTGTTATGTTGAGGGAAAAAAAATTTAAAAATTAGCTCTCCAAATTAAACATTTTTGACTTTTAATTCTGAATTCATGCCAACCTCAAATGCCTTTTATTTTTTTTTTTTCTTTTCGTGACCGGTAAGGGGATCGCAACCCTTGGCTTGGTATCGTCTGCACTGTGCTCAGCCAGTGAGCGCACCGGCCATCCTTATATAGGATCTGAACCCACGGCGGGAGCGCTGCTGCACTCCCAGCGCCGCACTCTCCCGAGTGAGCCACGGGGTCGGCCTGTCAAATGCCTCTTTCTATGGTGTTAATTATGACTGCACAAGGGAATTTCATACTGTACCTGCTGGAATTAGTATCAAAAGGAAAAAGTATTGGACCTTTCCAAGTTACAAAGAATGTAGTTTCCCAAGCTCTTCTTTCAGAAATGTAGTGGATAACAGCTTTTTGTTATACTTCAGAAACTTAATGACCTAGCTGTAGTCTAAATTGTGGAGGCTAAAACTGTATACTTTTATGGAGTGGAAGCTAAAAGAAAAAAAGTTAGATTAGAAAAATACCTTAATAAACATTTCTAAACACTAACTGCTCCACAGAAGGCAAAAAAGTTTATAAAGAAAAAATTTTACTAATAAATATGTAACTGTGGTAGGCAGCCTGACCCCACCTCCTGATAGCCATACCCTTGTGTAATTCCCTCTCTTGGAGTGTCACCTGCACTTACTGACTCACTTCTAATGAACAGAACACAGCAGAAGTGACAGGCTAGCACTCTGAGAGTAGGTTACAAAAAGCCTGTTGATTTCATTCCATTTTGCATGTCCTCTCTTGCTTGCTGTGAGGGAAGCCAGCAGCCATGCTGTGAGCTGCTCTACGGAAAGGCCCATGTGGCAAAGAGTGGAGGGAAGCCTCTAGTCAAAGGCAACCCAGGACCTGAGGTTTTCAGTCCAACAACCTACAAGAAATCCAGTCCTGCCAATAGCCATGTGGGTAGGAATAGCAGCAGATGCTCCTCAGCTCAGCCTTCAGATGAGACTGCAGCCAATAGTTTATTGCAGCCTTAGGACAGACTCTGAGGCAGAGGCGCCAAACTTAGCCACCTTTGGATTCCTGACCCACAGACGCTGTAAAATAATAAACACTTACTGTTTTAAGCTGCTAAGTGTTGGGTTAGTTGTTACATAGCAGTAGATAACAAATACACTAAACTATATTATAAATTTACTATGTCCCTGTTACGTTCACAAGCATTTTATGTACATGGTAAGATGTAAGTACAGTCGGTCCTCCTTATCCATGGGTTCTGCATCCATGGATCCAACCAACCACTGATTGAAAATATTCGGAAAAAAAATTGCATGTATACTGATCATATACAGACTTTGTTTTCTTGCCATTATTTCCTAAACAAAAACAGTCTAACAACTGTTTATATAGCATTTACAATGTATTTATTATACATAACCTAGAGATGATTTAAAGTGTATGGGAGGATATGCATAGGTAATATACAAATACTATGAATACTGCAGGATGACTGTGCTGTTAGCAGCCCCATTTCACAGGCAGAGAAACTAAGGCACAAGTAGGGTAAATAGCTTCTCAGAGTCACACTGCATACGTGGCAAAGGTATGCTGAAAACCCATGCACTTCACCACTGTGACACACAGCCTCCTCATGCACAGACTTCACTGGGGAATGTGAGCATATTAAACCCAATTAAATCTTTAGAGGTAAAATAAATAAAAACACCCTACCACAACTAAATCAAGTCTAGTAAAGTATTTCTACAATGATCAAAATTTATACAAGAAGCCAACCTTTTCCCCAACATCAATGTTTGAGTTAAAGTAATTAATACACTCCTGATGTTGTATTTTGGAAATGTTCCCATTTTTCCCAAGAAGGGCAGAGAGTCATTTTTACTTTCAATTGCCATGGAATAACCAACCCCTTCATGCTCAGAGAACATAGCAGAATCATTTACTGTCTCCTTAACTGTCAGCATCCCCATGTTTTGACAGTATTTAGTATTTACAAAAGAAAAAATTATCTCTCACAACTACATGGTATTTCAAAAGACTGTCCCTCCCCACAGCCCTTGAAATGAGTCCTAATGATTGTGCATAGAAAATATGCACCAAGGGGTCTCTTCACTGCCTCCCCCCCGCCCCCCACTGATGTGTGCACAATCACTATTACTCCAGCAGGAGTGATGCAGTCACGGAACTCTGCAAACAGTGAAGTGTGTCAGCTGATTATATTTTTTAAAAGGAAAAAAACGAAGAGACAAAGAATATAGCCCGAAATATAAACACTGGAATTAACGGCCACTGCTTGGGCTATTCTGCTCTACCACAAAGCCTATTTCTTGTTCCCTTATGTAATTGTCCTGAGGCTTGAAAAGTCTGTAGTTGCAGGCAGTAACATCTAAAGCTACTGCTACTAAAGAAAAAATGCTTTGAGCAATGTATGGGGGTGGCAGGTTGAGCTGAAAAGGGAATCAAACACTCACTTGGGAGTAGGGTGGTGAGGGGGGATTAAAAGAACCTTTGAATGTAAAAAACATTTGATTTATTTGAGTCAGAAATTGTAAAGCTAGGAAAATAATGACCTTTTAAAATAAACTTTGCACATATGCAACAAGTAGATTTTTTTTTTTTTTAACATACAACATTTGAACATTCCCAAATAAATTAAACCACACCATATTGGACATGAGATCATTCAAGGGGAAATTTCACCCATAATTTAGATCTGAGAAACCACATGCCTCGTCTTCACACTAAGGTGAAAAGTGAAAATGGCCTAGAACTGCCTGGCTTTTCCAGTGTGATAGAACCCAACTGCTACTCTCCCGCTAGGATGCCACATTTTATAGTATGCTACGACAGACTGACTGACTTGCGATAGGAACAGGCAGAAACGCGGCCAAGTCTACACAACCTTGGGAGTGGAAACTATGTACCTCAGCTGTGCCACCTTAGATCTGAAAAACATCATCAAATTACTATTAAATGATGTCTTGTCTGCTAAAAAACAAGTTCTGGAGGGCCAAGTCCAAGAGACCTGCCATTTGGGTGGAGGGTGAGCAGCAGTATATAAAGACCAAGGGAGGCAACCCAGCCTTAAAGAAGGACACTCTTATCTCACGCAGCTGTCTATGTCCCAAGCCTCAGGCTCTCCTGCTATTGGATTGCCAGTAATCCTGCTTTCGGGCCACAAGGTCAAACACTCAGGAGAAGGAAGCCTCCAGACCAACAGCCTGACTCCCATTTTAGACCTGAAAAAATCAAGGCACAGGTAGGTTATGTGGCTAGAAGTGGAAACTAAATATCAGTTATCTTTTCAAGATACAAAGATACCAAGCATGCCTCTGATCAGGCAAAACACCTTCTAGCTGGTACAATGGTTCCAGCCTTGACTAGCAATTAGAATCACCTGGGGAGCCTTCCAGGCACTTCCCAGCCCCTGAGATTGGAATTGTTCTAGAACAGCCTGGGCATGGGAATGTTTCAGAGCTCCCTAGAGATTCTAACTAGCTGCTGAGGTTGCAACCACTGCGCAGGGGTCTCCACTGATAGGAAGGATTTAAGAATGTAGCTTAAACTTCTTTTCTGCTGATCAGAATAGTTTGTTATTAAGAGAAAATCATGGAAAATATTTATCACAGGCATTTTTTTTTTTTGAAGAAAAGTGAATTTATTTACTAGAAAAGAGTACATTTTTCTGTGATTTTCTGACTTAGCCTTCAGGCAAAGTTCTATCAACCAAATATGCATTCATGTTTCGGACAACTGAAAAAAGGGTATTTCCACTACTCTATGAAATTATACGTATTGCTTGGAAACTAACAGAATACTATTTGAGAACCTTAAATTCCTGGTTAGCCTGGTGATGACTGAATTAAACTCTTATTCTAGGGAACCAACTACCCATTGCCAGCAATGCAAAGCACATGTAATTATTGGTTCAAAGCACTGCTTTGGTTTTCTAAGTAGAAAAGAAAAAAGGCTAAAAAAAGAAAAAAGGGTACCGTAACGGAAAATGGTAAGTAAATATTGGTACAAACAGAAAATAATCTTATTTTACTAAAAGTTTTCATTCATTTGTATCAGTATAATCTCTCAAGTAATGGTAATGATACACTTTTTAGATAAACATTTAATTAACATATTCATTATACATTATTTACGATATTGATGATGATCCAGCTAACAAAAACAAATCTTAATATGAGACAAAACTGTTATAGTTACAAAACAACTTCCAATATAAATTCTCAAAAGACTTAGTAGTTCAGGTCAACTTCTTTCCTTTAAGACTAAAGTTATAGAACGACGTAGACATATGTAAGCAAGCTTGACATAGTCTTTTTCTTCACACCATCACTCCCAGGCTGGCCCTCCAACAGACTGGTTAAGGAGAGGGGATGGCCAGACCACAGGGACTTTTGTCCGCACTTAGTGATTTGTTTACTCAAGGGTAGACACCACCAGCCTAAAGAACTCAAATTTTCATTACACCACCCAAAGATGACACCCAAGCCTTAAGGAAGAATAGCCTTTAAAATAATAAGGCTGTCAGGCTGAAATCTCAGAAGCTACATCTTCCCACCTAAAGNTCTTTTTCTTCACACCATCACTCCCAGGCTGGCCCTCCAACAGACTGGTTAAGGAGAGGGGGTGGCCAGACCACAGGGACTTTTGTCCGCACTTAGTGATTTGTCTACTCAAGGGTAGACACCACCAGCCTAAAGAACTCAAATTTTCATTACACCACCCAAAGATGACACCCAAGCCTTAAGGAAGAATGGCCTTTAAAATAATAAGGCTGTCAGGCTGAAATCTCAGAAGCTACATCTTCCCACCTAAAGGGATGGTTTTAGCTAAGTGAGAAAACTATCAGCTTGCTGAAAGGCTTACCAATGACCTGCCATGATTTTAGCTCCTGGGTTGCATATTTGCCTCCACGGACTGAACTTCCTTGGCCCAGTTGATTTTGGTGTTTTCACCTACTGCTGTACACCTTACAGGATCCTATGAATGGGCAACCAGTGCACAAAGCTCCCCTGCCCCCATTCTGAAGCCCCTGATACTCAGAATGGAGAGAAGGGGAGGTTCAAATGGAGGCTCTGTCCCTTTCTCCATCTCACCACTCTAGTCCACCTACCTTCCTATCTCACCTGAGCAACAACAACAGCCTCCCAACCAGTCTCCTTGCCTCCTCTCTGGCCCACCCACCTTCCCCACAAGCCATCCTCCACCCACCTTTGCTGTTAGATCACATCCCAATCCTCACCATGGGCCCCAAGGCCCTCATGGAACTGTTCCCCCAACCGTCACTCCCTATTATCCTGTTTATTTTCTCCATTGCAGTCAACACTTCTGAAATTACCTTGTTCACATGCTTTTTTTCCTACTGTCTATCTCAACCACTAGAACTGAAGATCCATGAAAGCAGGGAGCTTGTCATGTTCACTATTCTCTGGGCCTAAAACACTACCTGGAACATACTAAGCGTTCAACAGGAAAGAATAAATGAACGAATGAACAAACGAATGCTGGCCCACTGTCTCTGCTCAAAACATCACCATATCAGCAAGACTTTCCCTGATCATCTTACCTTAACCATCTTATGTTAACATCTTATGTTAACCTCCCTCCCCTCCCAGGCCTCCACTCCCTCCCCAACTCGAAGTCTTTTTCCTATAGCGTCATCACCTTGTGATATATTTGATATTTGTCTTGTTTCCCCCAACAAAAATGTCAGCACTGAAGGCAGGAATGCTATTTCATTCACTGCTGTACCTTCAGAGCCTAGAACAGTGTCTGGCCCATAGTGCATTTTTTTTTTTTGAAGAAAAGTGAATTTATTTACA
>NW_007726509.1:233575-236114 GCF_000696425.1 Galeopterus variegatus
GTCTTTTTCTTCACACCATCACTCCCAGGCTGGCCCTCCAACAGACTGGTTAAGGAGAGGGGATGGCCAGACCACAGGGACTTTTGTCCGCACTTAGTGATTTGTTTACTCAAGGGTAGACACCACCAGCCTAAAGAACTCAAATTTTCATTACACCACCCAAAGATGACACCCAAGCCTTAAGGAAGAATAGCCTTTAAAATAATAAGGCTGTCAGGCTGAAATCTCAGAAGCTACATCTTCCCACCTAAAGGGATGGTTTTAGCTAAGTGAGAAAACTATCAGCTTGCTGAAAGGCTTACCAATGACCTGCCATGATTTTAGCTCCTGGGTTGCATATTTGCCTCCACGGACTGAACTTCCTTGGCCCAGTTGATTTTGGTGTTTTCACCTACTGCTGTACACCTTACAGGATCCTATGAATGGGCAACCAGTGCACAAAGCTCCCCTGCCCCCATTCTGAAGCCCCTGATACTCAGAATGGAGAGAAGGGGAGGTTCAAATGGAGGCTCTGTCCCTTTCTCCATCTCACCACTCTAGTCCACCTACCTTCCTATCTCACCTGAGCAACAACAACAGCCTCCCAACCAGTCTCCTTGCCTCCTCTCTGGCCCACCCACCTTCCCCACAAGCCATCCTCCACCCACCTTTGCTGTTAGATCACATCCCAATCCTCACCATGGGCCCCAAGGCCCTCATGGAACTGTTCCCCCAACCGTCACTCCCTATTATCCTGTTTATTTTCTCCATTGCAGTCAACACTTCTGAAATTACCTTGTTCACATGCTTTTTTTCCTACTGTCTATCTCAACCACTAGAACTGAAGATCCATGAAAGCAGGGAGCTTGTCATGTTCACTATTCTCTGGGCCTAAAACAGTACCTGGAACATACTAAGCGTTCAACAGGAAAGAATAAATGAACGAATGAACAAACGAATGCTGGCCCACTGTCTCTGCTCAAAACATCACCATATCAGCAAGACTTTCCCTGATCATCTTACCTTAACCATCTTATGTTAACATCTTATGTTAACCTCCCTCCCCTCCCAGGCCTCCACTCCCTCCCCAACTCGAAGTCTTTTTCCTATAGCGTCATCACCTTGTGATATATTTGATATTTGTCTTGTTTCCCCCAACAAAAATGTCAGCACTGAAGGCAGGAATGCTATTTCATTCACTGCTGTACCTTCAGAGCCTAGAACAGTGTCTAGCCCATAGTAGGGTTCTAGTAAGCATTTGTTAAAGTGAGTAATAGCTAGCAAAGTGGGCAAATTATCATACAATGCAACTTCAGGAATTCTGGGAAGAATGTACAACTGTGAATTGCTAGACACCCAACCAAATAAATGCAGTCCTACATGACTTGACCTTGCTCCAGTAAAAAGACAGCCTAGGACCCCTAAGAAAGAGGCTCGAAATGCTGGCTAGAGCTTAGGCTACCAAGAGAAGAAAAGGTTTTAGAGTAAGATGAGTAAGTCCCCAAGTTCGTGATGAGTGTTGCTCTAGAAAGCATGCCCGGAAGCTTACCTAAGCACGCAGCCGTTATAAATCCTTTCTGAAAGTAAATGGGCATATAAATTATAAATAATGAGACTTAAGCACACCATGCTATGTTTCACAGTGGCGTTCTTAATGGCAGCAGCCTTCAACTATAGTTCATTGACAGTCTGTGTACACCCAGAGCCAAGCACTGAAAGCACTGTTTTTTTTTTTTGACAGCTGCTCTCCTAATGGGACATCCCTCAAAATCAGGTTTCATTCTGCAGTGCCTACAGTGTCCAAATTTTATTCTGCACAATAATTGAAGATTTAAGATAATTTCCTCCTCCCCACCACTATCACTGATTACTCATACCTGCCCCCTCACCTCCAAAATGTCTAAATTGTGTGGATTTTGGAGAAAAAAAAAAATCAACTCCCCATGTACTGAGTGTCCCCGATGGTGGCATGCCACTCCTCCAAGGGGGCAAAATTCCTAGCTAGAAATGGAAAACAGAGAAACATAGAAAATGGTCCCCTTCTCCCCAACACCATTAGACCAAAACTGGCCAACTGCAGATAATGAGCAACCACAGATCCTCACCCAAACACTGCCTTTTCTTCCAATAGTGCAGATTGAGAATGCAGAGACGTCCTATTTATGAACAGTGAGTCACATCGCCGCTCAACGTCTGCTTCCTCCTCCCTATGAATGAGGTGACCCCCTCTAACGAGTAAATGCAGGGCGATGGCTAAAGCTCCGGGGGACGTACGAGCTCCCCAGCCGCTTCGGGTGTTAATTCCTCCCCCGATGGTCTATACTTAGTCGTGCCTCGCCCGAGTAAGCCCCCGGGGGCAGGGGCGTCGCCGGCAGCGGGGAGGTGCCTGGCCAAAGGCGAGCCGCTGACAATCCCCTCGCTGAGCTGCGCGCGCCCCGTAGGAACTCGGGGACACGGGACCCTCGGGGAACCGCCCCCACCCGCCCCCGCCCGCGAGGAGGGGATAGCGGCAGGGCGGCCCGGGGTCGCCTCCCTGCCCCGCCCGTCCGCGGCCCGGACC
>NW_007726509.1:237082-251723 GCF_000696425.1 Galeopterus variegatus
TGGAGACGCGGCCTCCAGTGCCGGGCCCGCCCGCCTCCGCTCCGCGCGGGAGGGGCACGAACCTCGCGCGGCGCCCTGCCCGCCCAGCCCCGAGGGCGGAGCACTGGCGGATTTACCGGTGGTCCCTTTAAAGCCGGCCCCCACTGGGTTATTGTACCCCGCCCACTCAGGAAAGAAAACCATTAAAAGAACGGGACTCTCTTCACGTGACCCTCATTTTGCCGCCCTATGCTCGAAGCTTCAAGGCGGCCATGTTGGTTAAGGGCAAAGGCCTCTTTAGCCAGTTCCGCTTTTCTGACAGCTGGTGCCTGCTGAAGAGAGCCAGGCAGGGTCTTGGGCCCTTGGACCCTTAGGATGATAACGGCTTAGGAGGCAGCTCTTCTGTGGTTCCCATGAGGTGACGTTTTGAGGTGCATGGGCCACCTTCTGCGGATTTAAGCGAGATCTAGTCCTGGCTCTGACTCTAACTGTAGCCGTTGAGAAGTGATTAGATGCCTACCATATATTATCAAATTTAGTCGCAAATGAGGATTGAACTAGACCATGATAACAATATCTTACTTTTATATTGAAGCTCATTAGTCATTATGTCATTTGTAATGACATCAAAATTTATATAATTAAAAGTAATTTTTGAATTACAACTATGTATTATGTACAAGAGAAAATAACGAAAGAAGTAAGACATTGTTCCTTGCCTTTGGGGAGTTTTCAGAGGGAAAACAGAGGACCTCAAATGAGCATGTATCTCTCTTTCCCTACAAAACAGAATTTGTTCACCGTGAAGGACAGTATGATACAGTGAAAAATTGGGCTTGAATTTTAGCTTTGCTGTTAATTACTTGGACAAATAACCTGAATCTCAGTTTCCTTGTCTTAAAAATGTGGTAAGAATCCAATAAGTGCTTAATAAATGGTAGCTCTGTTTATGTTCTAGGTTCTTCAGAGGATGTGAAATTAGACCTGTATTTTCTCCTAAAAATAGGCTTACCCTCTAGTTAGGAAATGTAACTGATTATAATAAAAAGTACATCCAACTAACAACTGAGATTTATTCAGAACTTGCCGTGTGCAGATTCTATGGTTGCTATTATGACAATCTTAGAGCAATTACCCTCAAGGAGCTTAAATCCAAGCAGAGTGGTAATACCCACGCGGAGAAAACTCATAAAATGGAATGTGATGTGAGAATGTGGAGAAATCGGAACCATTGTACATTGCTGGTGGGAATGTAAAATGGTACAGCCACTCCAGAAAACAATTTGGCAGTCCCTCAAGAAGTTAAATGTAGAGTAACCATGTGACCCAGCAATTCCTTTCCTAGGTATGTACCCAAAAGAAATGAAAACATATGTCCACAAAAACCTGCACGTGAAGGTACTTAGCGTTACTATTCATAATAGCCAAAAAGTGGAAACAGCCCAAATGTTAATCAACTGATGAATGAGTAAAGCAGGAGTGTATCCATACAATGGAATATTATTCAGCTATAAAAACAAATGAAGTGCTGACACACACTGCAATATGGATGGACCTTGAAAACATTACGCTAAGTAAAAGAAGCCATTCACAAAAGGAAGGCCATATATTATTCCATGTAGTTGGAATGTCCAGAATAGGCAAATTCACAGAGACAGAAAGTAGATTAATGGTTGCCAGGGTCTGGGAGAGGAGGGAATGGGAAATGACTGCTAAAGAATACAGGGTTTCTTTTGGGGGTGAAGAAAATCTTCTAAAATTGATTGTGGTGATGTTTGCACAACTCTAAATATGCTAAATATCACTGAATTGTACTGTAAAGGGAGAATTTTATGTTATGTGATTATATCTCAATAAAGCCAGTATTTTTTTTAGAAAGAGCATGTGATAAAGACCACAAGAAATTGGAAGAAATACAGCAGAGTGGATAATATTGCAGAGCTGAAAACTGTAAACTTGGCAAGACAGTAACAAAGGAGATGAGGCACCAGTTTTGGAAAAACAACGCCCAGCCAAGCCGTTGCTGGGTGGGTCCATGTTGTTATCATCCCCAGGACAGAACACTCATTCATCGCCGGCTTACTGTAAGCCGCTCACAGCAGGCACAGTGGCCCCCCAAAGCACCAGCAAAACAGAAACCTGCTGTGCATACAGAGCAAATCATCCTAGCTGGCTCTACGCTGTGTTAAGAGAGGACCGAGAGTGGGTACAACCTCAGGCAAGTGGTAAAGACAAAGTCATCTTTAACTGACATCGGAATGCAGCTGGCTGTTCATTTCTCAGATACACACCAAGTCCCACATTCTCTTACTGACTTTGGGTCCCCACCTCTCTCCTCTTCCTGCCTCCCTCCCGAGGCAGTGAAGTAAAGAAGGTGATATTTCTTAGTTCACTGACCAGATCAATTACTTGTCTGTGTGACTCCAGTGATAATACTGGTCTCTTTTGTGTAGCTCATATTCTCACAAACAGGTGCTATTACTGCAGATCTTAACACTGACACTCCAAGAGATTGAATAACCTTCCCACAAGCAAACAGGCGGCAAATGGCAAAGTAGGACCCACCCTGCTTGCATTCCTATGCGGCTTCTGCCGCTTGGGGCTACAGGAACAGAAACTTGGGAAGAAACCAAAAAACATGGTGGTGGCAAGTAAAGAAGGAAAATAAGGTCGACAAAAGAGAGAGGAGGGGAAAACAAGGTAGGGAGACTGAGAGCAGAAGGTAAGAGATGCGTGAGGTTCACAGTGGGGAACAGGGATGATGATCCTAAAGGAGAGCAGGACCTCCCCCAGCACAGCCTGCCCAGCAGGGCACACCGAGACACCCAGGGCCAGTGCTGGGCCTGACGCTGGGAGAGAGAGAGCTCTCAAAATGTCAGAGCGAAACGATAGCTCTCGATAGATGGGATTAGAGTCATGCCTTCCACATCTGGGTGCCCAGGACTTTTGTCCCATTGCAGGTGACGTAGTCAGTGAAAAATGCCATGTTCCTCTTTCCACTCTAGAAAATAAAATCGTATGGGAACTGCAAACATGCCCTCTAAGGTTAATAAAGGCGGATGGCTGTGCCTTATGCTTTCACCGACACTAACAATCAACACCAACAATCAATGGACTTTCCCAAGGAGATAAGAACAGAGAAAATGTGAGCTGTCAACAGCACAGGCAGAAACTAAGCCAAGTATGCTCCTGGAGTACGATTGCAGACATTTCCAAGGGTGAAATCAACCAAACTCAGGAGTAGTCTTTGAAGAGGCTGTGCCACCATAAAACATGCACAGATTCCCCAAGCGTTCTTTGGGGAGGGTTCACTGCAGCCTCCTTTTCCAGCTGTGGCGATGGAGTCTAAGATCTATGCCTGCTTCCTGCTTCATTATCTAACTGGAGAGCATTCTGTTCTCATTCGCTCCAAGGAGCCGATTTGATCCAGAACTTCAGATAACCAGAAGAGAAAGGAACCAAAATACGTAAACAACTGCTCTCAGTGATTCTTCTTTTTTTTAATGGCAGAGGGGCACACGTTTTAATTAGTATATTCTACCACCTCCATTCACTTCCTACCCTCAAACTTCCTTCATGTCAGCCATTGCAATTAGCCAATATAAAGGAGAGGAGGCGTTCAGAAAGCCATGTTTGGTTATTTTTGTTCTCAGCACCTGTGTCTTACATCTATTGCAGCCCAGTTATGCAAACGTGCCTATGCGTGGATAAACTAGCCTATTCATTTGCCAGGTGGGAAAGTTTCACTCTAGGATACTTTCAATTGCTTCCTATTTTGTTCTGGAAATTGAAGGAGGCTGTGTGCAGTAGGCACTTGCCAAGTACTTATTAAATGAACTAAAGGCATTTCTGCACATGCGAAGAGATTACAGACATTCAAACAATTTATTTAAGGTAGAAGGCAAATTGCTGACTTTCTGAGTGTTTGCTTTATAAAGAATGAACTGTTCCAGAGATTATTCAAATGGATAAACCCCTTAAATAACTAAATAGAAAGTTTCTGTTTTGTTATTGCCTATAAAATGAATTAAAATGCCATGCTATTTTGTTGCTCTTGTTTTGGTTTGTTTTATTATAAAGAAATTTTTTCCCCCCTAACTCAAGGTTTATTCTTAAAACCCACTCTTAAAACCCCCCATTATTTTTGATGTTCTTCTGATGCTTTTTAATTCGAAAGCCAGTTATAAATTTGGTTTGGGGAAAATTTTTGGCATTTGGTTACATTTCCTTTCCAAGTTTGGAAAGGAAGTTCACTGACTTTTACATTTCTCTAAGTTCTCTTTCAAGTGTGTTGACACTCATTTGGCTTTTATATGAGTTAGGATTTTCCTGGTTGTAAGTAACCAAAACCTCTGAAGCCAGTTTAAACAAGAAAGAGTTTAAAGATGTAAGGCATCTCAAGGAAGCCAAAGGCAGGAATAGGGCCTGGCCTCGGGAAGGGCCTAGAAGCTGGACTGACACTGTCTGGAAGCCAGGCTATCTTCTGCAAACGAGTGTCTACTTCTGAAAGTTAGCAGCCCATGCATTTTCAGTGAGCTCTCATTGTTCAAAATGTCTTCCTTTGTTTTAAGCTAAAATTATCACTCCTATACTAGCATTGCATGGTATCTTGTATAACTCTGGAGGCCAGGTAGATCAGGTCTAAATTTCAGTTCTGTCCCTTATTATCTCTGTGGTGTTGGGGAGGACACTTGACCTCTTCTGAGTCTGTGTATAAAAAAGTGATACAAATAGCTTCCTTTCAGAGGTGTTGCAGAGGCTAGAGACAATGTCCAGCCAATGCCTGCCACAGAGGAGGGGCTCACAGTGGAAGGGTTGTAATTCTCTTGGTCCCTGGTCTTCCATTTGGAGACCCCCTTCTCTTCTACACAACAATCTCTCAACAAAGTGGTAACTCCTCTGGTCAGCTTCTAGGAAATGAATACCAGGGCAGAGTCTGGGTGTGGGACCGGTTAGCTATTTCATTTGTCAGGAGTTCTTCTCAGGATTGTGAGATGGATAACGGTATCATGATTTAGTAAGCATAGCACACAATACCACAACGAGGTTCACCGTGATTTTCCAAAAGGATGAAGCATGTTTAATCACTTTACTCTCACTAAGACATTGTTAATAAGTAATTGAGAGTAACGCAAAATTTTTGAGAAAACAATGTTTTTGATTCTTGATAAATACAATTTTTTAACACGAATTTATTTAATAAACATTATTGAGAGCCCACTCAATGCCCAGAACATTCTAGGCTGGGCAGAACATTGGTCAAGCTAAAGACCTTGCTGTCATCGAGCTTCCATTCTAGAGGTGACAAGGATAAAAACGTAATAACCATTTACATTTTTGTTTATTGCCCTTCTCTCATCCATTCAAAATCCTATTTCAATGTTTGTTTTATAATATGCATTGAATATATTATTAATAGAGTGGGGAGAGACAGATAATTCATAAATGTGTTTATAATTGCATATCATATAACATACACAATTTAATAATGTTATTACGTATGTTATCTGCATAAAGTTCTATATTCATAAATGGTGTATGAACATATATTCATATACCATATTATATATAGTATATATTAGATACTATAGATCATAATTATGTTGCATGTTATAATATACATTTATATATGCTTGCTCACAGCTATTAATGTATTTGCATAGATTGTAATTATATGCATATAGTCACATATTACACATGTATACTTACATGTTACATACATCTGTTTACAAGTTATACACATATATTATACTCATACTACATTCGTGTGCATATATAACCCTCCTATATTTCTCTAGTCCATTCATCCCACTTCTCTAGAAGATTACCTTGCATTTTCCTCTCTTGCTTTAAACGCCCAGTGCCACCATTCTCATACTCACTCTCGGTTTCCTGTTTCACTGAGAAGATCTAAGCAACCACAGGGAACTATCACCAACCTGCCCCACTACCACATCACCCTGCCCGCTGGCACCTGTGCCCTGAATGGCGCATGCTGTGTTCTTCTGGTGACCATGAATGGTTTCTGTCCTTCCATCAGGGTCCTGCCTCTCCACTCATGCACCAGGCGCCCTCCGCTTCCTTCTGCACAGAGATGGCTCCAGAAATACCCTCCCACCCTGTCATCAAGCTTTGCTTCTCTACTGGATCATCCCCATCTGCATACAGGCCTGGTGTCCCTTCTCCCATCTGTAAACAAACAAAACCCTTTCCTCACTCCCGCTTCTTCTTGCAGCTACTGTCCCACATCTCTCCTCCCCTCTAGAGCACGACTTCTTGAAAGAGTTGTTTAAACTTATGGTCTCTGATTCTTTTTCTCCCATTTGGGCTTTAACCTCCCACGGTTTCTCCAAAATTTCTCTTGCCAGGGTCAATAATGACTTCTGAATTTGGAAACCCAAAGTCAGTTCCCAGTCCTCCTCAAAGCTGACTCAGCAGCACTGGGCGTGGAGGACCCTTCTCTCCTCCAGGAAGCCCTTTGGGAACTTGCCTTCTAGACACCCCATCTGCCTGGTGGTTTTCCAGCCTTTCTGATCCCCCTTCCCAGGCACCACTGTCTGAGTGTCACTATTCCTCGGACTCAAACCTCAGACCCTTCTCATCTATAGCTACTCTCACTCTGAAAGAGATCTCGAGGGCCTTGTGGCTTCAAATGTCATCTAGAGCTGAGCATCTCAAATGTATGACTCTAGCCTTCCCCCCTAGACTCCAGACTCTCCAGCCAACTGCCTCCTTGACAATTCCACTTTCACATCGAGAGGTGTCCCAAGTCTAAATTGGCCCAAAGTGAGCTCCTGATAACTATGCCCCACCTGCTCCTCTCTAAGTCTACCTTTTCTGGGGTAGAGGTGGCTCCTTTCCCACAGCTGCTCAGGCCAAAAGCTTTGGACTCAATCTTGATGCCTCTCTTTCTCTAGGTATGGTGCATAGAGTAATGGTCCCCCCAAAGATGGCCATATCCTCATCCCTGGAACCTATGAATAAGTTGCCTTTTGTATATGGCAAAAGGGGCTTTGCAGATGTGATGAAATTAAGGATCTTGAGATGGGGAGATGAGCCTGGATCATCCAGGGTGGGCCCCTGATCATAAAGATCCTTACAAGAGGGACGCGAGAGGGTCAGAGTCCAAGAAGGAGACAGATGATGGAAAAAGAGGGCAGAGGGATGTAAGGCCATAAGCCAAGGAATGCTGAAGCCTCTAGAACCTGGAAAAAGTCTAGGAAAGGGGTTCTCCTTAGGAGGAACACAGCTCTGATGACCCATTTTAGGCTTCTGACCTCCAGAACTGTAAGATAAACATTTTGTGTTGTTTTAGCCAAGTTTGTGGTAATTAATCCCAACATTCATAGGAAGCTAATATAATAAGAAAATCCTGTGGGCTGAGCCTTCAAAATATAGAGAGAATCTTACCACTTACCACGTCAGGTTCTCCGTCATGATCCAAGCTCCCATTTCTCATCTGGATTATTGTAATTGTCTCCTGCCTGGTCTCTGGCTTCCATCCTCTCTCCACACAGCGTACTGTGCACACAGCTCTTGAGTGAGGTTTCTTGATTGTCATAAGAAAGTCAGGTCATGTTAGTTACTTTCTGCTCAAACCCTCCTCTGGCTTCTTGTTACAATGAGGGTGAAATCCAAAGTCCTCACTGTGCCCTACAAAGCCCTATATGATCTGACTCTATCACCTCTCTGACCTCAACACCACTCACACCCTAGATCACTCACCCCAGCCCCAGAAGGAACCCACCACAGCCTTTGCACTGTTCCTTCAATGGGCTGAGCAGCTGCTGCCGCGGGGCATTTACATTTGCTCCTCTGCCTGGAATGCTCTTTCCCAGAAATGGGCGTGGCACTCTCTCTTTTTCTCATAGTCTGCCTTTGTTGCCCTAGCTGAAATCCTTTCTCCTCCTCTCCCCTCATTTCTAGAGCAGCTGCTGCCGCGGGGCATTTACATTTGCTCCTCTGCCTGGAATGCTCTTTCCCAGAAGTGGGCGTGGCACTCTCTCTTTTTCTCATAGTCTGCCTTTGTTGCCCTAGCTGAAATCCTTTCTCCTCCTCTCCCCTCATTTCTAATTCCTCTTCCTTGCATTATTTTTTGCTTGTTAGTACTTATCACCATACATATCAACATCTACATATTGCATTTATTTATTTTATTTATTGTCCATCTCTCCCCTCCTCTCCACTACCACCAATGGAAGGTACACTTCATGAAGGCAGGGAGTTTTGTCAGTTCTGTATACTGTTGTAGCTCCAGCATCTAGAACAATGCCCTGCACATAGCATCCCAATGGGAGTAGGATTCTCCAAAGTCAAAATCAGGATGAGATCAGGCCTGAATGAGGCTGATTTAGTGGTGTCACTTTAGCCCTTCTTCTGGTGAGTACACAATTACTAAGTTACCTTTATTCAGCACACCAGGCACTGTTCAATGTTACAGGCAAATAAGATGTGGATCCTATACTTTAAGGGTAGACTCAAAGAAGGAACCCATCACAGCAGTTAAAAACCATCCCTGAGGAAGAGCACTGGGAGAGGAACCAAGGATGTCCTACCCTAACCCCTTAAAGGAAATCTCTCCTTTTGGTATAATAATGGCAATGACATCAGCTAGATATTGGGATACACTAGCCAGGAACACAGGTGGCCTCCAAGGACAGACTGTCAATAGGCTGGGGATGTGGTGGGATGAGTTATTAATGTACCTGAGTTCATTCTTCAATTCCGTTCTCCAAATATGCAAAGGATTATTATTACTATTATACTTATTACACAGTAAATTTCCATGCTCATTGATATTGATGAATTATTCTTAGAAATTAATTGGAAGTTGTTCATTTTTATAAGCTGCACAAATGGATTTTAAATTACACATAACCCCTTAGAAGCTTTTTAACAGCTTAGAAAATTGTGTCTCCAAGTTTCAAAGTGCAAGATAGATGTCATACATCATTTTTTTTGGTAACAAAATCCCTTAATGACAGAAACCTTTCTAAATTTCTTCTTTAAAAATGTTCTTACTGTAGCACAATTTTCTTTCTTTTTTTTTTTAAATAAAGATGACCAGTAAGGGGATCTTAACCTTTGACTTGGTGTTGTCAGCATCACACTCTCCCAAGTGAGCCACGAGCCGACCGTACAGTTTTCTGGTAGTAAGAAAGTTACTACCAGGAAGTTAAACTTTCTCACTCATTGTTAAATGTTGCCTTGACACTGAAGGGGCAGTTTGCTTGTTTATTTATTTATTTTTAACTACTTCCAAGGATCAGATTTCATAAGCTGGCTGGCAGTTGCTCACTCCTAGAGTGGAGAGATGCCAGCTCTGTCTCTTTCTCGTTGTCTATCTCTGCTTGCTTCGTTAAATATCTGCATACCATTTCTTAGCTGGCATCTTTGTAAGTTACTTGACCATGTCTGTGAGAATCAGCTTGGTTAAAAACTAGATGATATAATTCGCAAATACTCTTCAAGGGAATTTGAGATCTGCAATAACAGCAAAACTCTGGAAGCAGAGAAGGTGTGTGGAACCATGTCAACCCAAGCCACCTGGAGCTCCAGGTGTTCCATCAGGGGGCCTTGTGTAAGTCCCCTCCGCCCCCGCAACACCTGCCTGGGTGGCTCCTGCAGCAAGAGTGGGCATCGGGGTCAATTCACACAACAAAGCAGCAGCATAATTCCTTCCTTCCTTCCTTCTTTCCATCTGTCCTTCCTTCCTCACACTCTCTCTGTCTCTGTCTCTCTCTCAATGATGAGATGCCTGCCCTCCAGTTTTTCCCAGAAAGCTGCTGGGGAGCAGATCTAAGGACCTGGGAGCCTTCTCCAGCCTATGCATGAATTAATCATCAGAAACATTTCCAAGGATCAGTTGCCTGAATAAGGATCATTAAATTCCCTAATAAATACTGTGGTCCCCTGTATGGTACATTCCCCTATACAATGCCCTCTTTATTACTTTTATCAAATACAACCGTCATTCTTCATTGTAACCCTTCATCGTCTTTCTTCTCCACTAAACTGTGAGCCTCCTGAGGACAGGAATGGTGGTGGTCACCCTGCACCCGGCATGACACCAAGCACATGGCAGGAATTTGATACTTATGTCTGTTGTTATGTCTGAGGACAGGCACCTACTTGTAATTATACGTGCATCCCCAACCTCAAGCACTTGACAATTGACTGCTGAATGAATGAATGAAGCAAGAAATAAATGGATGACTGACAACATCCCTCCAATAAACAAAAGAGCAAATTTTATAAGGCTGCTTCTCATGGTTTTCACCAATTCAAGCTGAGGGGACATTAACCGAGTACCAGTTAGTACACTACAGCAATTCCGTGAGGGAACAAGCAGTGCAGTCATCCGCCTGGCTTAATTCAGGAGTAGACTTGTATTTATCCTATAGAATAAATAAACTATTCTACAATAACAATTAGACTATTTGCATGTTAGACAATCTTCCATGAGTACTGTAATGAGTTTGTCTGGGAGATGTCAACCTCTCCTCTACCTTACAGGGTGACTAAAAAGACCCTAAAGTTGGTCTCTTTGCTTTACATTCTAATCATTTTCCTCAAATTTACACTTATTTTCCAGTGCCTGTATGGCTTTTTGTGGAGCAAGCATGTTATTTTAAACTGCTTTACTGAGGTACAACTGACATACACTAAAGTAAACATATTTAAACTGTACAATTTGTAAGTTTTGACATTGGGTGGAACCATCACCACAATCAAGAAAGTGAACATATCTGTCCTCCCAAAAGTTTCCTTGTGCATCTTTGCAATCCCTCCCACTCCCACCTCCACCTCCAGGACACCACCGATCTGCTTCCTATCCCAATAGAGTAGTTGAGCAAGTATATATTTAATCATTAAGAGCTTCCATACTCTCTCTTCCCTTTTCATAGATTTCCCATTCTTAAGTTATTGCTTTATTATCTTATATCTCTGTGGATTTTTAATTTGATTAAAAATTAGTTTTGGTCTGCTGAGTTATCTCTGTAGCCTCCAAAACAGTTTTAATTATTTGTTTTTCTTGGTCTTCCCCTTTTAGCTTGCATGTTCTCTTCATATGTTGGGAGCCTTGATACACTCAAGAAAGACGGACCAGGCAGCTGGCAGGCATTTCCATTGTTGTTGAATGAGACAGTTTTCTCAAGGCCAATGGCTGCTCTATGTGGGGGTGGGGTATGGAGGGTGGTGAGAGCTAAGTAACTGTTGGGCTGCATCCCAGGCAGTGAGCCAGCTGTCAGCCTGTGAACCCTGAAATGCTTGAAGGGGAAGGGCTTTTCCTGCAATGCCAGCATTAACGAGAGCAGTCTTAGCTTCCCTCAGACAGTTTGTTCCATTTATTGGAAGAGCCACCTGGGTTTGGGCTGTCTTCTGTATGCTGTGTGTGTATATATGTATATGTGTGTATATGTGTGTATGTGTAGTGCGTATGTGTGCACAGATTGAATATCCCTCTACCAAAACTTTTTGAGTGCTGATATGATGCTCAAAGGAAATGCTCATTGAAACATTTTGGATTCCAGATTTTCAAATTAGGGATACTCAACTTGTAAGTATATACTGCAAATATTCCAAAATCTGAAGAAATCTGAAATCCAAAACACTTCTGGTTCTAAGCATCTCGGATAAGTTTTCGAATATCTGTATGTGTGCATACATGTAATGTGTCTGTGTTTATTTGTGTAGTGTGTGCATATATATTTGGATAAATGTGTGACTGCATACATGTATGTGTGTATGCATATGTGTGTACATGTGAGAATCTCTGTGTATGTATGCACACACGAATGTGTATGAACACGTGTGCATTTTCATGTATATAGGTACACACATGTGTATGTGTATGCACACATGTGTGTGCACATATGTGCACCAACTGGTACACCTATACAGGTTGTTCCCTATACAGAAGTTTCAAGTAATCCCCATCTCAACTCTAATCCTCTGCTAATCTGCCCTGGGACCTCTTCTGGGTTCTTTCAGCTACATTGTCTCCTTGGAGATACTCGCCCCCCTCCAAGTTGTATTGGTCACTGGGGTTTCTTATCTTTAGTAAATTGGACAAGGGGACAAATAGAATTCTCAAGCAGGTATGCCCAGAGGGGCTCCTGTTTCTCAGCCACAAATGCTCTTTGGGGCTCATTTGGGTGTATTTGAGTCACCTATGAGAACACTCTACATGCAGTGAAAGCATAAAACTGCCATTTTATTCCATAAACATAAATATTTTTTCTTCTACCAAACCATTTTGCCTGAGTTTTTTATGAGCTTTGGCCAGAAGAGAGTCGGAGGTTACTTTCTACTCTGAATGTATTCTTTCTCTCTCTTTCTTTTTTTTTTTTTTAAAGATGACCGGTAAGGGGATCCTAACCCTCGACTTGGTGTTGTCAGCACCACGCTCACCCAGTGAGCTAATGTCAGCACCACGCTCAGCCAGTGAGCTAACTGGCCATCCCTATATAGGATCCAAACCCGTGGCCTTGGTGTTATCAGCACCACACTCTCCCGAGTGAGCCATGGGCCAGCCCCCATATTATCTTTTAATTCTATTTTTTCCATGAACTTTTTGAAGTACCCTTATATTTCAGGTACAATCAACATTTTCCTTAGAAAACAGCTAGATCTCCAGTGTTGCAGATGGTTTTGTGACGAAAATGTTTAAAGTATTCATTTCCATTAGCCATCCCTCTTGATAAAAATTGCCTAATTAAGACATAGTCTTACCATACAACCAGCAATTGCACCCAAATGAGTTGAAAACTTATGTCCACACAAAAATGTCTATAGAAACTTTATTCATAATTACTAAAACTTGGAAGCAATCAAGATGTTCTTTAATAGGTGAATGGGTTAAAAAAAACTGTTACACCTGTACAATGGAATATTATTTGGTGATGAAAAAGAAATGAGCCATCTGGCCATGAAAAGACCAGGAGGAATCTTAAATGCATATTGCTAGGCGAAAAGGCTACATACTGTACAATTTCAAGTATATTACATTCTGAAAAAGAAATGAGCCATCTGGCCATGAAAAGACCAGGAGGAATCTTAAATGCATATTGCTAGGTGAAAAGGCTACATACTGTACAATTTCAAGTATATTACATTCTGGAAAAGGCAAAACTATGGACACAGTAATAAGATCAGCAGCCACTGATCGAGGGGTTAGGGCAGGGAGGAAGAGGTGAACGGGTGGGGCGCGGGGATTTTAAGGGCAGTGAAAGTATTTTATATGATACTACAATGGTGGATACGTGACATTATACGTGTGTCGAAACTCATAGAATGTACAACACAGTGAACCCTAATGTAAACTATGGACTTTAATTAATAATAATTTATCGATATTGGCTCATCAATTTAACAAATGTACCACACTAATGCAAGATGTTAATAATAGAAGAAACAAGGTCTAATAATATGCCCACAAAATACCTGATTTAAAGCAATAATGGAAACTTGCCAGGACAAACTAGTTGCAAATTGTACTTTTTTAGGATATTGAAGAACACCTGTTAAAATAATAATTTTAGTTTCATAGTAGCTCATTGTGAGATTTTTCTCTCCTTAAATATTGAGAATGAAATTCCTTTGTCTGTTGGGGCCACTCCCAGCAAATCGCAAGGTAAAGGAGAGCAAGCTGTGGAAACACTCCCATCTAGTGGTAGAAGGCAGACTTTCAAAAATGTAGCTTATTGCCCTGATACTATCACCAACACTGGGGACGTGCCCGCATCCCTTTATAAAAGCTGAAAGAAAGAAAACATGGGGGAACAGAGAGGAGTAAACAGGAAGGAGAAGAAGAGCCTGGCTGTCCAAGTGGTCAGGTCCCTAGCAGTTTCCACCAGGCAGACCGAGACAGAGTGATCAGATCTGGAGAGCGCAGAGGGCTACCACACAGATAAAAGTGACTAAAAAGGTACTGCAGGATCCGTTTGCTTCAAAACATCTCTGCCACAAAGTACTGCCCGTACGTACTGCTTGATGTGAATCTCCACAGCATCCAATAGACAAAAATACAGAGCACCCTTGCTTACTTGTCTAGCAAGTGCCTGTTCCAGGCCACACTGCCGTGGGCACTGCTGCGGGCACTTGGGGCAGATATATACAGAAGGCAGCCTTCTAGCTCTCCTTCTTGGGTGCAGAGAGAGGTGTCCCCTTGACCATGAAAGATGTGTGGAATGGCAGCTCTGGGGGTGCAGGGGAAGGGGAACCCAGGGCTCCTGGCCAAGAAGGTGTGTTTAAGGGGACATCATTGCCAAGCGGAAGGGAGCCCCACTGCGCAAAAGCAGGGAGGGGATAAAAACAAAAGTCAGCCACGTCTTGACTTTGCTTTAGGCCTGCCAGGGATGGCAGGTTCATCAGCCTTTGGTGACATATTTTAGCTGATTAATAAGTGGCTGATTCTAGGTCACTTGGCCTTAACAGAGGGAAATTCCTATTATGAAGGGACTCCACGCAGAGTTTCAGCCTCTACTCTTTTTCCTCACTGCTGAGGTGTGAACATCCAGATTATCCTGAGGATCAGCTTCCTGGGGCTGCTATAATAAAGTACCTCCAACTGGGTGGCTTCAAACAATGGAAATTTATTCTCTTATAGCTCTGGAGGCCAGAGTCCAAAATCAAGGTGCCAGCAGGACCCCCTCCCTCT
>NW_007726509.1:252637-253836 GCF_000696425.1 Galeopterus variegatus
TTTTTTTTTTTTTTTTTTGGTGGGGCCCACCATTCAACCCACAACACCTTGCCTGAGGTGCTTTACAGAGTAATCCACCAGGAATTCCCCGGTGTGCCACAGTCACATTTGATTTGACACATTATGTCACACCAAGAGAACACAACTGTACAGTGTTGGTATTTCTGACCCTTTGGCATGTCTGTGACTTTGGGCTCCTTGGAGTTATGGGGATCTCTGCTGAGCTGTTTCTGCCCAGTAAAGGGCCAGCTGTTGGAAGTTCACTTGTTTGCAGCCTGTTTTACAGCTACCCAAATATATCATCGGTAACTAGAATGGATTCTTACGAGTCAGAAAACAGTAGTTGAATGGATTGATCAGGGGAAGGGGACTGAGGTTCCATCCAAGCAGCTCCTCAACTGCTGGTAACAAGTTTGAACATGGCTGCCCCACTGAAAAGTGAACAGTTACTCCATGTTTGAACAGTTGATGGTGGTCATATCACTTCTGTGGGCTCCTATACTAAGAAACGTCCATCCAACCTTGATCTTGAAGCAAATCAAGGAGACATGTCTAAATAAAAGTGGGCTGTATCCATCAATGTTTGTGGACTCTGATCAAATGCATACAAGACCTCCTTGGACGTGAAAACATCTTATGAAATCCGGAGACTATTCAAAGTGTGTGTCTGTATAACCCAGCTATTAATTGGAGAGCTCCGTGCTTCAGGTGGACTCAACCACCTCATGTGGATCTTAACGTGGAGGTGCAACACTGGCTCTGAAGTAGCAGTTGAGAGATGCTCTGGGTGTTGGGGTGTGGGATCAAGAAAAGGGCTGTGACAGGAAGGTCAGAGGAAGACAGAATGGAGCAAGTCCCAAATTGTGATGCTACAGAGCTACATGGGTCACTGTGTAGGTGCTGAGTCCTGCACACACGCTGAGCCCTGCACACACGCTGATGGTGGGACCTGGAGTGATGAGCTGCCTTGTGTGTTGCGTCTCCCTCTTCCACCAACCCTGGGCCACTTTGCTGCTTCATTTTTCTCCATAACACTTACCACCATTTTATGAAATACATTTTTTACTTCTGATATTATGATATTTTCATTTATTTATGTATGTATTTATTTATTGCCTATGACCCTGTATTAGTTGCCTATTGCTACTGTAACAAACCACTGCAAACTTAATGGATCAAAACAACACATTCATTTTTTT
>NW_007726509.1:254463-257750 GCF_000696425.1 Galeopterus variegatus
TATTGCTACTGTAACAAACCACTGCAAACTTAATGGATCAAAACAACACATTCATTTTTTTTAAAAAATTCTATTCTGGGCTGGCCTGTGACTCACTCGGGAGAGTGTGGTGCTGATAACACCAAGGCCACGGGTTCAGATCCCATATAGGGATGGCCGGTTTGCTCACTGGGTGAGCGTGATGCTGACAACACCAAGTCAAGGGTTAAGATCCCCTTACCGGGCCTCTTTTCTAAAAAAAAAATAATAATAAAATAAAATAAAAAATTCTATTCTGTAATTCAAAGTCCAAAATGGTTCTTACAGGGTCCCACTAAAATCAAGGTGTTGGGAGGGCTGTGTTCCTTTCTGGAGGCAGAATCCTCTTTCTTGCCTTTTCTAACTCCTAGAAGCTGCCGCATCTTTTGCCTGTGGCCCTCTTCCGTCTTCAAAGCCAGCACATCACTCCCAACTTTGCTTTTATCACCCCTTCTCTTTCTCTGACTCTGGAAACTCTTCTGCCTCCTTTTTTTATTTTTTGAGGGTACTTATGATCACTCTACATTGGCCCTACCTGGATGACCCAGGATAATCTATTTTAAAGTCAGCTGGTGAGCAACCTTATCTTCATCTGCCATGTGAATTCCCCTTTGCCATGTCACATATTCACAGATTACAGGAATTAGGGCATGAACATCTTCGGCGGGGGAGCATCATTCTGCATCTTACCTCAAATGTAGGTTTCAGGAGGCAGGAATTTTTGTTTATATTCTTAATAAAATACAAACATGATGATGTGATGTTTCACTAGCTCTGCATGGACGCAAACTTCCCTAGCAGCGTGTATTTGCCTGGCTTCCCCCAGACCAGCCCTGAAGTTAAGGATTTGAGTGCAAGGGAAGCGATCTCAGGAGATGCTGGTAGGGGAGGGGGAAGTGACACAGGGAAGCAGCCAGCACAGGATGCACCAATGAGAAGGTGGCCACTGTTGGTGACGGTGGCTCAACATGAGGTGTATGGGACACACAAAGGGTAAGGAAGCAGGGGTGTGCCGCCTCCATGCCATTGAGGACTATTGCTGGAGACGTCAACTGTGCAGCACTTCCAGCCTTCAGCCTCCAGGGGCAGTCGAAGGTGCTTGCAGCAAGACCTCCACAGCTGGGGGGAGGCACCTCTACACGTGGCTCACAGCACCTGTTAGATCTGAACACATTTACGTCTCATGTAAGATAGGGCTGTTTCCACTCTTTCTCAGTTTTTGCACTGATAGTCCTGTCACCCCCTCAGTCCCAAGACAGTTGGTCACTCCATCTGGACAAGACAAAGATGAAATGAGCTAGTTAGTGATCTGTAAGGTACTGTTTAAATTTTGCAGCTCTCCTGGGGGCACTGGGGGCTAGCTTGTCTACACTGTTTAGGGATGTACAGATTGATGGCACACATCTGCTTTAACCAGTTGTACAGCCTGGTCTGGCTGTAAATGACCCTGCTGTAAACTTTTGCCAGGGCACCTTGCAATCAAGATAATGTGCACACATCTTGGTGGTTCAGAATTTAACAGCCAAGTGCATCCTGTGTGAACGAGAAAGGACAGTGGGGGTCTGTGCTTAGAAGTTTTCTGACCTCTCTGTTTTCTTTTTCCTCTGGTGCTGTATCCCTCACCTTTATTAAAGCTGCATGTGAGTACACCTGCAGTATGCCTGTGAGTACTTTCGGTGATTCCATCCTATAAGGATGCACTGTTCTAGCGTGATCACTCACCTCTCCCTCCTAAAACTCCTCAAACGCTGTATTTCTGGGCACTCTGTTGAACGGCTTGTGGTGTTCAAAACATGCCAGGGTCTCTCTTCCCTCTGGATCTTGTTCCCTCAAATTCCCAAATGCCTTCATTGCCCCCGCAAAGCTTATAATGGTGCCCCTCTTCTCAAAGCCCTTGGTGCTTGCCCCTGGCACTTACCACACTGTATTAGAATTGCTTGATCTCTTGCCTGAACCCNCAGGGTCTCTCTTCCCTCTGGATCTTGTTCCCTCAAATTCCCAAATGCCTTCATTGCCCCCACAAAGCTTATAATGGTGCCCCTCTTCTCAAAGCCCTTGGTGCTTGCCCCTGGCACTTACCACGCTGTATTAGAATTGCTTGATCTCTTGCCTGAACCCGTCCTTAGTCTGCTCAGGCTGCCACAACAAAGTACCACAGACTGGGTGGCTTCAACAACAGAAATTTATTTTCTCATGGTTCTGAGTGCTGGAAGTTTGACATCAAGGTGCCAGCAGGGTCTGGTTTCTGGTGAGGGCTCTTTTCCTGGCTTGACAGCCACCTTCTTGAGGTATCCTCACAGGGCCTTTCCATTGTTGTGTGCAGGGACAGAAACAGCTTTAGTGTCTCTTCCTCTTCTTATAGGTTGTTAACTTTAAAAAAAAAATAGAGAAAAATATCTCCTAATATGTTAAGCTTATTTGGGAATAGAAATAAGATTATAATCCAGAATGCACACCATGGCAAGCCACAAATGAATTTGGTGAGGAAAGGGTAAGAGAAATCTTTTATTGACAAAAAGGGTGAGGTTCAGGGCTGGCCCGTGGCTCACTTGGGAGAGTGTGGTGCTGATAACACCAAGTCAAGGGTTAAGATCCCCTTACTGGTCATCTTTAAAAAAAAAGAGAGAGGTTCATATAAGCTTCTTGAAAACAGAGTTCATTGGTTTCAGAGGCTCAAATTCAAATTTGTTGTCAGTTCATTGGTTGAGATGCTATTACTGGGCAGTTTCTTTTTTTTTTTTTTTTTAAAAGTTGACCGGAAAGGGGCTTTCAACCCTCGCTTTGGTGTTGTCAGCACCACGCTCAGCCAGTGAGCGAACTGGCCATCCCTATATGGGATCCGAACCCGGGGCCTTGGTGTTATCAGCACCGCACTCTCCCGAGTGAGCCACGGGCCGGCCCAACTGGGCAGTTTCTTAGAGCATTTTATCTGAATTATTGCACTTCTAAAGAATGTCTAGTAATAAACCTTGTCACAGAAACGTGTGTATCTGCAAAGTGGTAGATGCATGAAGGACATGAAGGAGGTGAAAGGATTCCTGATGGGTTTCAGAAAGTCCTTGGAAACAGTTCTTATCTCAGAGAAGCAAGCACAAGTCTCCCTCCTTCATGCCTTTCCCAGCCCTGTGTTTTCTGGGTCTGGCAGAAAGTGATTTTATCAACTTCCACAAAGGCCATCAACCCTTTCAGATTAGAAAGTTAGGACTTCTTGGGCCGGCCCGGTGGTGCACTGGATAAGTGCGCCGCTTGGGAAGTGCGGCGGCACTCCC
>NW_007726509.1:258673-259900 GCF_000696425.1 Galeopterus variegatus
AGGCTGGGAAATCCAAGATCAAGGTGCTGGCAGATTTGGTGTCTAGCGAGGGTCCATTCCTTAGAGATGGAGACTTAACACCCATTAAATCTGAACATCCTCACGTGGTGGAAGGGGCAAGTAAGCTTGCTTTTATAAGGGCACTAAGCACATTCATGAGGGCAGAGCATTCATGACTTAATCAGTTCCCCAAGGCCCTAACTCTTAATGCTATCACATTGGGTATTAGGTACCAACATATGAACTCTGGCGGGACACAGCCTTCGTAAGCCTGTATTAAACCCAATTTTGTTTGATGCTCTGGTTCCTGTAACTATAAGAGGACCCTGCCTGAAACAGAACTATCAAACCCGTCGTATAGATGCACACCTGAGAAGATGAACAGCTATGCAAGGTTGCAAAGGTCACAGGAGTTAGTATGGTTTAGGGGACTTTGTTTACAGAGTGGTGTGAGTCCTGAAGATACAGTGAACCAAAGGCAAGAGTAGAATAAATCAGTGCAGGGAAGACAGACAGTGTGGGGATGAGAATGTTAAGAGAATAAATGAACAAAAGTGCTTGCATGTGAGCAAGCTGTCTCTGTAGGAATGGAACGGAAGGCTTGGCTGTGTCACAGGCTTGAGGGTTCAGAATTCAGCTTCGGGTACACATGTGTCCCTTTGGGCTAGGCAGAAGCCTCAGGTTTCAATGAGAGGCCCAGTGACATTTGCTTTGGGTTTTAGGTAGAATGTTGATGCAAAGTTGTCTTTGTGTTCCTGCAAATCCCCAGGAGCTAGTGGATAGAGAGAGTGTGACCCTGGTAGATTCTGGTGGCTGTCAGCTCTCATTCAGAGAGACATGGTTTGGAAATTCTCAGAAGCGTACAGCATCAAACCTTCCCCAGACTTTGGAAGAATTCCCCATGCTCTGCCTGCATGTTCAAGGACATAGAAGGGATTCTGAAGCAGAACGTTTAAAACCCACCAGCAGCAACCCAGAGCTGTTGTAATAGGTCCCAACACCTGGGGGTAGATGGACATGATTGCTCCTTTGAAGAAGACAAGAGTCTTGTCACCCTCTGATGTTGGCCAGCTACCTCAACTGTATTTGCCACAGGACTCAAATGACCCTGAATATAAGAAGGAAGAGGACTCTGGTTGTGGTGCATCAATGACCAGTAAACTTGCACAACATTTTTTTTTTTTTAAAAGATGACCGGTAAGGGGATCTTAACCCTTGACTTGGTGT
>NW_007726509.1:260429-274075 GCF_000696425.1 Galeopterus variegatus
TTTTTTTACAGGGCCATTTGCCAGAGTTGTTGACATCACTGTGAGATTTCCACCACTATAGTGACCACGGTGTCAGTGCTGTTGAAAGTGATGTTATGATACAACTTTGGAAAACTGAACTAATAGCTTTTGACCCAGCAGGGTTTTTTTTTTTTTCTCTGCCCACCAGGAAATTGGTGTCTCCAGCAGGGTATATTACATTGGATCTGATGACTATGTACATCTGATTTACTGGGGACACCTGCTAAACATCCAGATTCTTGGGCCTAATCTAGATTTATTGAATTGAAATTTGGGGGCATGGTGCCAGAAATATGCACTTACAAAATCTCAGATAATTTCAATTCACACTAAAATCTGAAAGTCACTGGTCTTAGACATTCCTGTCATCAGAATGGTCTAATTATCACATCTTCTGATTCCTGTCCTAAGGCGTTCTCCAAGGGGATGTAAGGACTGATGGGAATGGCCCCAGCAGTCTCTGAGGAGAATGACAAATGCCTGAGCTGTTGTTCTGTGTACCTGGCACAATAGTGAAGGAGGAGGAGGGGGAGGCATGGCACAGGCTCGACTGACCATTTCCTCAGGGTCTCTGATGGGTCAGCTGCCTGGGGCAAGGGACACATCAGTCCTTAACAGCCACACATCTGCCCACAAGCTTGAAAGAGCAATAGTACATCTTACATTATTATGGACCTTAGAGGAAGTATATATGTGTGTATTTATAACCCACCTTACTCCAACGGGATTTAAGGTGTTTGGTTTATCAGAGTAGGTTGTATAAACTTCACTAAAAAAACTAAACTCTTTGATCCTCTTTTCTTTTCTTTTTACCCCTAAAGCCTTGATTTTAGACTTCTAACTTACAGAAATGTGAGAGAATAAAATTCCGTTTCTTAAAAAAATTGAGGTAAGGGCCGGCCCGGTGGCGCACTGCTACAGTGCGCTACTTGGGAGTGCGGCGGCGCTCCCGCCGAGGGTTCGGATCCCACATTCAGACTGGTTCCCGCTCACTGGCTGAGTGAGGTGTGGGCGTGACACCGAGGGTTGCGATCCCATTGCTGGTCCCGGTCTGGTACGGGCGCGACACTGAGGGTTGCGATCCGTTGCCGGACACGAAAAAAGAGACAAAAAAGGGAAGAAAAAAAAAATTCAGGTAAAATATACATAATGATACTTATCATTTTAACCATTTGTAAGTGTACAATTAAGTGGCATAAAATATGTTTGTAGTGTTTTGTGACCGTTAGCACTGCCTGTACCTAAAACTTTTTCATCATCCCCAACGTAAACGCTGTACCCATTAAATAATTTCTCTCTTGTTCCCCCATCCCCTAGTAACCCCTATTCTACTTTCTGTCTCTGTGAATTTGATTATTTTAAGTACCTCATATAAGTGGAATCATACAATATTTGTTCTGTGTTTGGCTTATCTCACTTAGCATAATGTTCTCAGCGCCATGCGTATTGTAGCATGTAATGTGTCAGCATAATGTGTCAGAACTTCATTCCTCTTTATGGCTAAATAATATTCCCTTGCATGTACCTACATTTTGTCTAGCCATTCAACTGTTAATATGGCATCCTCCTCTTGCATTCTGATCACTGGGAAATACCATTCTTTTTTTCTTGTTTTTTCATGGCTGGCTGGTATGGGGATCTGAACCTGTGACCTTGGCTGTGCTCTAACCAACTGAGCTAACTGGACAGGCCAGTCCATTCAGCTGTTAGCAGACACTTGAGTCGTTCCCACCTTTTGGCTATTGTGAATAATGCTGCTATGAACATTGACGTGCAAATACTGGTTCAAGTCCCGCTTTCAATTCTTTTGGGTATATACCCAGAAATGGAATTGCTGGATCATTTGATAATTCCATGTTTACATTTTTGAGGAATCACCAAACTGTTTCTACAGTGGTGGCAGGCACCATTTTAATTTCTCTTAATTTTCTTTTTTAAAGCAGAATGGGGAATATGTTTGGCTCACGTAACAGAGAAGTGTGGGACGGGGCCAATGTGCCTTTCTTCGGGGCTCCCTTGCCACCTCTGCTCCTGGTCCCTCTCCATCTCTCATCCTGGTGCCTCCACCTGCACATCTTCCTCAGGCCCTGCATGGTGGGGACATGGTTGCAGCAGTGCATCCTGCCACGTTTGAGTTCGTCTCATCAACTCTGAGTTCTTTGGAGAAACTTTTCTGACTTACCGGAAGAATGACTGGATTCCAGATGGCAAAAGTGACAACTGTCCTGCAGTCCTTCCCCACTCCTGTAAATTTCCCCACCTCAGGACAAAATCAGCCTCTCCACCCCAGCACCATGTCCAGGAGTGGAGATCACCAAAATTCCGGTGTGTGGGGACCCAGATTCTCTACCACCTTCAGTGCCCCCTTCTTGCCTGACCTTCATATTCAATCAACTCCTCTGCCTGCCCAATTCTTTCTTTGAAAATAGTTTTTCTTTTCATTAAAAGTGTTCATCGAGAGCACTCATTATTTAAGTCTGTGTAAGGTGGTTACTGCAAGTTCCCCGGATGCTGGAGGTGATCGTGCATTCAGGGAGGTCTACACTGGTGAAACAGTCACGTAGGAGAGGAGATGCGCTGTCAGAGATGGGTTCGCTTCCTTCTCCAGACCAGTATAACTCAGGGCTTAAGAGGCAGTCTCAGGGAACCCACTGAACTTAAGAGGAGGCTGTGGTTTAGTCAATAATATTTCAAACAGTTGAAGGAAGACAACGTGACCAGCATGGAGTCTAGGGAAAAAAAAAAAAAAGGGAGGTCAGACAGTGGCAGATCCAAGCATCTTAGCACAGTGGGTGTTGCTGAGCCCAGTGCTGTGTTTTCAGACTTCTCTCATGATCCATGATAAATGCCTGTCTGTGCTCTGAGTCCATGTTCACCAAGGAACCTGCTGATGACTCACCAGCTTCCCAAATATTCGGATGGCAAAAAAGCGGTGTCTTGGATGATAGCCCAGAGGCCCACAGGATCTGTTGCAAATGTCTGTTGCTGAGATAATTATTATAGATGAAAAAAAGTGTTCTGGGGGCTCAAGAGCAGTTGTGGGACTCACAGTAAAACATGATTCCTGTAGTGGATTGAATTACGTCCTCCCAAAATTCACTGAAGCTTGATTGTGTCCCCAAGATTTATGTATTAGAAACTTGGCCCCCACTGGGACTGTTAAGAGGGTGGGAAATCCTATTATGGTAACCGAAAGGTGGAGCCTTGAAGAGGTGATTGGACTGTAGGACCGTCTAGTAGTGAATGGATTAAAAATGGTGGTCAGGGGTGTGGTTCTGAGGGCTTTAAAAGAAGAGAGAGGATAGTCTGTCTTTCTCTCTTGGTTCTTTCTCTGCTCCCACCATCTTGCAATGTGAGACCCCTGGTCACTGTCGCCAACACCAAGACCGTCATCAGATGTGTTCCCTGGACTTTGAGCTTCCTAGCCTCTGAAACTGTAAGCAAGCAAGTTTTGTTTTCTTATGAACCACCCAGTTCCAAATATTTTGTTATAAGCAACAGAAATGGAACAATATAGCACACTCCCAATAGGTAAGGCTCCTTGATGTGACCCCAAACTCATTGACCATCTGTCAAATCAAAAATCTGTCTCAGCTGCAAGACCTGTGAGTTAGAGGCAGTCACTAGGGTGACAGCATGCTGGCGGGACACTGGCCTTGGATCTTTCTCTGTTCTCAATCCCTCGTACCCTACTCTGGCCATGGCTGGCTGGCTGGCTGTGAATGCGAGTTTAGGTCCCTAGGCAACCAGAAGGGATTCTCAAACCTACAGCCTCCAGGTTGGTTCCCAGCAGGGAGAGAGAGACTTAGAAGTGGGGCCTGCCTGGCTTTGGGTGCTGGGTGCTGCCCACCGCATGTGCTGTGGGCAGTGGGTGTGGTTGGCTGTGAATGGAAATGCAGATGTGCAGCGATATCCCATCCACGGCAGGGAACAGGGCGGTGGGCAGGGAGAACATGACCCTCTGCCCTGGCCCATCCTGGGTGGGGTCTGCAATGTGGAGGGGCTGATGGCTGGGGTGAGTGGAGGAGTTTCAGAAAAAGCACCAATCATGGAAGATGAAGGTCTAGCAAGGCAGGTGTGTTGGGCAACAGGAGGCCTGAGGCTGGGGACTTTGGATTTTATTCTGCAGGTAGAGGGGAGACATATAATGTTTTTGAGTAGGCAGAGCAGTGAGACTCCAACAAACCACACTGTTTGCTGTGTTTGTTTTAAGGAGAGCAGCTACCCATTTTTCCCTTCCTCATCCCCCAGCTGCTCTTGCATTATTTTTTTTTTATTGTGAGATACACTTCAGTTATAAGAAGGTATAAAATATATGGATACAGGTTAATGAGTAGTAAAACTAACATCCATGTACCTACTGTCCAAATTAAGAAATAGGACCTTTCCAGTAACTTAGAAGTTCTGGTGTTTCCTCCCTGATTACAACCCCTCTCCCCACACCCCAGAGGTGACCACTATTCTAACAACATAGAGCAGGGGTGGGTAGGAAGTTGGGTAATGTGGTGGGAGTGGAGGCAAATGTAGCTGAAGAACTTCCTAGAAAAAGAATGGTGATGGAGTTTAGATGTGTTGTCCCTGCCAAAACTCATGTGAAAATTTGATCCTGAATGTGGCAGTGTTGGGAACTCATTGAGTCATGGGGGCGGATCCCTCATGAATGGATTAATAATCTCGCTGGGAGAAGAGTGAGTTCTCGCTCTATTCATTCCTGCGAGAGCTGGTTATTGAAAAGACCCTGGCACCTCCTCTCTCCCCTCTCTTGCTTCCTCTTGCCATGTGATCTGCTTGTACCTGCCAGCTACCTGCCACCATGAGTAGAAGCAGCCTGAGGCCCATGCCAGATGCAGCTGTCCCAGAATCGTGAGCCAAATAAACGTCTGTTCTTTATAAATTACCCAGTCTGAGGTATTTCTGTTATAGTAATACAAAACAGATTAATACAAGTGGTAAGACCTTGCCTTGCGGACATTTGCTGATCGCATCGCACTCTACCTGCACAGGTAGGTCCAAGCCTGAAGTCCAGTGAGCTCACGCATTTGATTGGGGTGAAAGGTGCTGGGAGCAGGGTATCTATGCCTGTCCTGCATGGGTCTGTTGAGGATAGCCGCCGATGGTGGGACATGAATGAGTTCAAGGCTTCAGGGGGAACATGAGTACGAAGCAGAGGTTCCTGCATCAGGATGCTCTTGGCCACACATAACAGAAAGCTCAACTTACACAGCCTCAAATGAGTGGCTTATGTATTGACTTGCCTAACCGTAAGTCTACAGGTGGGTCAGACTTTGGTGTGGACTAAATTCTATGACTCCAGCCCCGTTTCCCATGATTCTCTTGGATTTGCCTCACTGTGAGATGGATACACTGTCCCAAGCCTCACCTCCAGGCACGAAACATCCTGGGGAACAAGAAGCATTTCCTTCTGTGGTTTTCTTTAAAGAGCAGAGCAATCTTCCCAGAGGCCCTCTCAGCAAACCTCCTCCCGTGCCCATCGCCCAGTGGGTCCCTCACTGAACTGATGCCACCTGCATTGACTCAGGCTTGAGTTCTTGAATTCAGCCCTGACATGGGGGACATGGGACCACCATGAGCAGTCGAGGCCAGTTGTAATCACCTCCTGGCTGTGGTGTGGCTGAACCATAAGGAGACAACCACAATGAGCATAGGAATGAATGTTACCTCTGAGTATTTACCGAGATATCAGTGAGAGCATTGGTCTTCTCTCCAGATGCAAGTTAAGGGGTTCAGGTCAATTTTAGATTGTAAATATTATAACAAAAGAATTGTAACTATATTCATTTATCTTACCCTTCAAGTTCCTTTCCTATTACCATTTAAGATCCCATAAAATTCCCCAAGCAAACGAGCTAGTTAATAGTATGTACCCTGCCAAGTGAAGAGCTCTTCTACAGTAGTTTAATAATACTCAACGCAAAACAACATGTTGCCGGGCTGAGCTCCCGCTGCGGGTTCGGATCCTATATAGGGATGGCCCGTGCTTTTAATGAAAACAGTTTATGTTGTTGCTCGGGGAAAACACTGACACTAAAGTGTACTCTGATGGCACCGCATGTCCCTCAAGTTCTATGGGAAAGGAAAAGTCCCTCATGCACAGGCTGTTGTTGTATCTCTTCCTGCATGAAGTCCCCTCTCTGCTTACTGCCAAGGACTCTGTTTTCCATTTGCCTCACATCACCTCCAGAGACAGCGGGCCAAGGGTCAGCCCCTGCAAACTTGGAAAGGGTTTTGATTCCAGTTATGTGGGCACAGTAGAAGCATGCCAGCCTGCCTGACATAGTTAGGTGTGCCATAAATTCCAAGGGTTGACCCTCCCCCAATCAGGGAGTTAGGGCCCCATGATCTAAGGTTTTTGGTAGCAAGTCAAGGCTTCAAATTCCTGGAGGTTGATCACTGACCAAAAACCCCTTCACAGGTGACCATGTCCTGAAAGGGGGTCTTACACACCTAGGATATATGATCCTCTCTCCTAATGAGCCAGCCCAGCACTTAAAAAGGCTTGTGAAGGGATGATGGCAGTGGAAGAAAACAGGAACATTGACCTCCCAGAGCCTATGGATACCCGTGAGGGATCAGGTGATTGATTCATTCAAAAGCTTCCTGGTAGAATAAAAGCATTTCTCAGGTAAGCCCAGGAACAAAACAAGGTTCACTGAAACCCAGCTATTGTTGGCTTCAGGAAAGTTTAAAGGGAAGGTGGAGCCTTTTTAAAGAAATAGGGTGCACATCAGCTGTGTAAATTTCACAGGAAATATGTGAAAAACATATTAAGTATAGGAAGTATATGACACAGCCAGTATGGGGTTTAGTGAAGATGCCACACATTCATTAAGGAAAAAGTCATTAGAAAATTCAGAGCTTACAAATAAAGTTCGGAAGGGACAGAAGTTTGGAAATCTGAATTGCTAACCTCTTTTTAAAAACGGTTAAATATGATTTTTGAATTGGTATTAAATATACAGGATTCAAAAGTCCAAACCATACTATAAAGGTATTCACAGAGGTGGCTCACTTCCACTCTCATCCCCTCCCCGATGTAATCATTTAAATTAATTTCTTATTTACTCTTGCAGTGTTTCTTTAATTAGATATGAGCAATTCTTTATTTTTATTTTCTCCTGCATTGAGTTGCCAGCCAGCCCTGGCAGACAGTCCCTGCAGCCTTCTGGGAATGTGGGAAAGGAAAGGAGAGAGCCGTAAGGAACAAAATACTCCTTTCCAGCTTTGGCTATGAAACAGCAACTTTAATGCATGTTCCTGTCTACCCTGGGGCCAGGGGGTCACTGTCACTACAATGCGGGATGGAACCTCCCAGCAAAGTAGAGGGAGGCCTGGGACTGTGCGAGACATGACCTGGGAGGGCAGGTGCTGAAATTTTGAATGACCTGAACAACTCCTTCAAGTTAAAAATTTCCTTAAAGAAAAGAGGGAACCAGCTCTCCATTCCAAGCCAAATTTTGGGAGGGCAGAAACCTTTGATTTAAACATTTTTTAAAAGCATTGGGGTAAATAGAACACCTCCTCCAAATTCATTCCAGAGCCAACAGCTGTTAATGGAGCACCTCCAATAGTGAGAAAAAAAAATTTTTTTTTTGAGCATATCCTCCCTTTATCCCAATATATGTGAATATATTGACACATTTTAGCCACACATTTACGTATATAAATATTATTCATGCATTTTATATATTAGTAGAGAATGTTACATACTTGTTTATCATGTGCACTATAAAACTTACATAAGACATGTATCTAGAGAGGCTGATGTATCTAGAGAGGCTGATACCAAAAAGTGGCTCAATATGTGCTTGGATTTACTTTCTTTGCTGAGTGTGCGTCCCTCACACTGAGGTGTGGGCACCCACCCCTTGGAGACCGCAGCTGCACACTGCCCCACTCCTGGAAGTGGAGTTCTAGGTTGCTTGGGAGGCTCATCTTCTGAGACATCCCTTCATTTCATGATCCAGACTGCAGGGAGCAGAGGCAGGTGGGGAAGGACTGAGACAGTTGCCTGTCTGTATGGGGGACCTGCTCTCAGCTTATTGTATGCTAGACACTGGGATTAGTTCATGTATCAGACCAGGCACCTGTGCTCCCAGGCAAGTGACCTGTCGGGCAGCCCGCACAGGCTGGAGTGGTGTGGACCCCATCTCTGACCCGCTCCAGCAAGTCAGGAGGCTGATGACTGGACTTGGAGACCAGCACCAGGGCATGAGATTTTATTTTGTTTATTTTTCTGTTTGGCATTAAAAAAAAATTGTTTGACTTTGAATTTAGTGACTTCTGAGGGCCATGTTTCTCCTTTGTCCCATGGTAAGCTTTGTTCTGCATTGTTCACAAATTGCTTTCTTGTGGGCATCTGTTTAGTGCAGGGTTTCTCAGCACGGGTATTACTGGTGTTTTGGAATGGATAATTCTTTGTTGTAGGGGGATGTCCTGTGCCTGGTAGAGTGTTGAACAATGTCCCTGGCCTCTGTGACAACCAAAATTGTCTCCTGACATTGGCAAATTGCCCCAGTTGAGAACTACTGGTAGAAAATCACAACCCCACAGTTGGGTGGGTCCTTTTAGATACCTCCCCTCATTACTCTTTGGTGGTGAGACCTGGCAATGTCCCTGGCCTCTGTGACAACCAAAATTGTCTCCTGACATTGGCAAATTGCCCCAGTTGAGAACTACTGGTAGAAAATCACAGCCCCACAGTTGGGTGGGTCCTTTTAGATACCTCCCCTCATTACTCTTTGGTGGTGAGACCTGCACAACAGTAAGGGTCCTGAACTTCCAAGTCACAGCCCTCCACTTTTCAGGAAGCAGCTACTCTGGATCTGTGGAGAGTGGGGCCAGGTGGGCGCTCCAGGCCACCACCATCACCTGGACCGCTGCCATCTCCTCCTGACTCATCTCCTGCAAGTTCTCCATGCACATCAGCTCATACCACCTGGCAGCTGACGACCCTTCAGGGTGCCTCAGTGCCCATTGCACAAAGCCCAAACTTCCTGGAGGGCTCAGGGAGCCTTCAAAGTCCAGTGCTCTCCAGCCTCTCCAGGGCCCTCTACTCTTTTGTGCCTTTCCACACTTGGCTCCATCCTTGCTGAGATGACTTGTTTTTTCCAGCTATACTTCTTGCTCTGGGTTTCCCCATGCTGTTTCCTATGCCCAGAATGCTGTCCCCTGCTATTTTTGGCCAGCTGAACTTCTGTTCATCCTTCAGGTATATCTTGGACCTGACCTCTCTCCATGCCTACTTAGCTCCAGGTCATGGCGAGGCACTCCTTCTATGTGCTCCTATGGCACATTTACTTTCTATAGCACATTTACTTTCCCTGTGCTGTAATTTTCTCCTCAGCACATTTACTTTACCTGTGTTGTAATTGCTTTCTAACTGTCTGAAGCCCCCCAGGAATGTGGCTCCATGAGGACATAGGCTAATGGCTTTGTCACCCCGTTGTCCCCAGCCCCAGCAGGTCTCAGTGCATACCTGCTAACCACATGCACACACTGCAGCATGCCTGGAACTGGGCACATGCTTCCCAAATATTAGGAAAGATTAAGTTCGCAGACTCTGGAGCCAGGCTGTCTAGGAACATTGCTGGGCTCTGTTGCTTTCCAACTGGGTGCCCTTGAGCAAATTACTTACCTGCTCTGTTCCACAACCTCATCATCTTTTGTATGGGATGGTAGTAGCAGTATTTACATCAAGGATTTTTATAAGGATCATAAAAGTTAATGTTTGTTACGTACTCAAAACAGTGCCTGGCATGCAGTCAGCACTACATAAGAGTTTGCTGCTATAGTTTCCGAACACTTAATAGAACTAACCCTCACTAAAAGGATGAGAGTTTTGATTGGAGGAGGCACGTGGGTGATTGGGATGATGAGGGGAGGGAGACAGGGTGGGCTGGGAGTCCTCAGGAAACCAACAGCCTGGAATTCTCAAGAATAACAATAGGCCCTCGGAGAGAAGTGCAGAACTGGGTGGGAAGGTTCCATTTTACAAGAATTTATGGTAGATTAATGTTGGGTCCAAGAAAGGAGCACGAAATTCTGTTCCGTCCTTCCTGCCCTATCCAGCCCTCCCTTCCCAGGACTCACGTGAGTGGATGTCTCTGGGCAGCTAACCATCTACCGTGTCATTGCCCTGAGAAAGATGCATTTCAGTTCCTCCCCTCCCACTTGTCAACGAACCCATTAGAAAAGAGAGGATTGTCGGTTTCATAAAACTGTCACGGTTTCATCGTATTATCAAGCATTTGGGTGAAATGGAAAATTTACATCTGCTGAGACGCATTTCTAGCTCTTCGTGGTTAGTCACGGGATAGCAGATGAACACCTGAATTCTCCACTGACATCTTCGGAATGCACTCACAGGTCTGGTGTCAGGGAGAAATAGCTTGGTGTGGTGTCAAGCCCAGGTTTTAACGTCCAGAGGGGAAATGACTTTAAACTTCTAACAAGGTTATCATGAGTTGAGGAGAAACCAAGAACATAAACACTTTCCTGTCTCTCGAGCCTGCGTTCATAGGCTCACACTGACCAATGCAATGGAAACAAGTGGTTATTCAGTAGCCGTTGAGTTCATTCAGTTGTTTAAACAACTCAATCAGGCAGGCAGGCAGGCAGGCAGACAGACAGCAAACACGGGCTGACACCCGTGCTAGGTGCCCCGGACAAGGCAAGGACACTGTTGTTCTGATGTGGGGGTTTGCAGGTCACCTACTATCCCTGACACCTGGGTTGGATGCCTGGTTCTGCTGCTTTCCAGAGTTATTGATACCTCTGAACTTCAGTCTGGGCATCTGTAAAACGGGGATAGTAATTTTAGTTACCTCATAGAAGTCCAAGAGGCTGGAATGGGATACTCCACACACAGAGTTCAGTGTACTAACTAGGTACTCACTACCCACTAGCAGTTACTCTTCGTGCCTCTGTTTTGGAGCTTATGAGGAGATGGCAGAATCCTATCAGGGGAGAGAACTGATCAGCAAAAGCTGCGTGATGAGCCTTTTTTGTTTTGAAAGGATAGCTCTCAGGACATATGCAGATTGGGCGAAGAATGAAACAGGGAGAGTTGCTAAATTTGCATAATAAAAGCTGAATAGGGATGGAGGGGTTGCATGTGAGCAAGCTAAGGGGGAGAATTCAATTTGGGATGAGGTGGAGAGGGAGAGTGGGAGCCCTGTCACAAGCAGAAGATATCATCAGTGAAAATTCCTGTGGTCAGGAATGGCTTAAAGCCCTTAAGAATCTGTGTGTCTAATATTCAACCCGAAGGTGTTGTTTTTCTCCTATGTGGCTCTGATATAACCAACCCCCAAACCACTGCCCATCACAACCCTGAACCTTTAGGAAGTAGATCCCATGCCATGGAACATGTGTCATAGCTTTCCAGGACAGTCTTGTGGTTTACAACTGTGGTTCCAGCATAATTACTTTCACTCTCAGAAGCATCTGGGTTTGGCTATAAATTGTGTCCTAACTATGTCCAACTGCTTTCTGGGAGGTGGTATGTTTGAAAAACCATAAAAACAAGGCTGGATTCACCCGGACTGATGCGAGGATGAGAGAAGATTGCTGCAGGTGGAGATGGGGTTAGTCTGGAGCAGACACAGGTAATCAGAGAAGAGGGGACCAGGTGAGACAGAGCTGAGGCCAGGGGAGAGAGGCTGGGCTGCCTGCTGTTCTCAGGATGGAGCTTCCAGCCACCTCCATCTTTAGGGAAAGCTGGAAGGTGGGGGATATTCAGGAAACTAGCATATGGGTTATAAGTATAGTGTTTTAAGGTAATACACCTTTTGAAGTACAAAAATTCCATCAGCCCTGCAAAATCTTCTGTGCCCCTTTATCAGCAATCTCTGTCCCTCATTTCCTGCCCTCAGCCAACCAATGCTGGTTTTGACATGGAAATAGCATCATATAAATGGAATCAAACAGTATGTATGTAGCCTTTTGAGTCTGGCTTCTTTCATTTTTCATAATGCACTTGAGATTCACCCATGTTGTTGTGTGTATCAGTAGCTTATTCCTTTTTATTATGGAGAAGTATTCCATTATTTGGCTGTACCATATTTTTTTCCCATTCTCCAGTTTTAGGACATTTAAGTTGTTTTTAGGACATTTAAGTTGACTGTATTATTCTGACAACATCGCTGTGCGACCTGCACCCTTCTCAAGATATGCATAGAGGTTTCATTTAAGATACCAATGAGAAACAAAATCTAGCTTAAAGATTTTTATGTTTTTGAGCTATGGGCCTTTGGTAGCCTGATGAACTCTTCTCTAAATAATGTTTTAATGCATAAAAGAAAATGCATAAGATCTCCAAGGAAGCTGATTATATTGAAATATAGTTATTAAATATTAAGAAGAAATATGGGATGCAGAAGTATATACTTGTATTTTTCTTTGTGATCATATTAAATATAATCAGGAGGCAGGTCTAATAACTACTGAAATTCTTACCAAACATAAGTCCGGCTGCCTGCCCTATATAAAACCCCCTGCTTTGCTCACCAAAATCTGTTAAAGAACCCAGAGCATTTAGCTCCAGGCTGAGTTGAATTTGAGGCTCACCAAAATCTTGTTACCTCAGGGCATTCAGCTCCTGGCTTAGGCTTATCAAAATCTTGTTATCAAACCCAAGTCAAGCTGCCTTCACCCAAATGAAAACAAATGACCCAAAAGTTTAATTGGTGGAAAAGGAAGTCAGCTTTTATTCAGGACTCCTGGAGACCTGAGGAGAGGTGTTAGGCTAACCCATCTCTCTGCTAAACCTAAAGGAGAATGGCCTGTCTCCAAGACTCAGATTTACTGAGAGGTTTTTAAAGAGGGGGTCGAGGGAATGGAACGTGAGAAATGAAAAGCAGGAGGAAGGGGGACATGTAAGGGAAGCAGTGCAACTTCTCACCAAGGCTCCTTCTGACTTCTGTCCTCATCTCTGATGTTATCTCAGAATCCTGCAGGGTTGTGATTGACTTCAGGGTGGAACCAGCATAGCTTTATTGATGTCTTCCTTGGTTTCTCAGGATCTGGATAGTATGTATCTTGTGGCAAGTTTGCAACCCTAGACCGATTGGAAAACAACTTTACATTTATGTAAATAATGCCACCTTGCCCCATAACCAAGGTTCAAAATATCAAATAACCATGGGAAAAGAGGGAACTCAAGGGGCCGGCCCGTGGCTCACTCGGGAGAGTGCAGTGCTGAGAACACCAAGGCCTCGGCTTCGGATCCTATATAGGGATGGCCAGTTGGCTCAATGGTTGAGCATGGTGCTGACAACACCAAGCTAAGGGTTGAGATCCCCTTACCGGTCATCTTTAAAAAAAAAAAAAAAAAGAAGGAACTCAGAGAAATGCATGCTAAGAAAAAAACTATCTTTTTTTTTCTAAAGTCCATATGGTTTTAGGTCCCAACATGGCTTCCATACTGCTCATTTTGAGATACTCATGTCTGTAATGAGATATAAAAATATCTGTGAGTTTTTTAATGAAAACAAAGTCACACGTACAATTATTATTATCATCATTTGTTTCCTACATTTATAACGGAAAGAAACTCAAATTTCAGTTTGAGGTTTGTGAATATAAAAACATGATTTTTCTTCATG
>NW_007726509.1:274266-280654 GCF_000696425.1 Galeopterus variegatus
ACTCATGTCTGTAATGAGATATAAAAATATCTGTGAGTTTTTTAATGAAAACAAAGTCACATGTACAATTATTATTATCATCATTTGTTTCCTACATTTATAATGGAAAGAAACTCAAATTTCAGTTTGAGGTTTGTGAATATAAAAACATGATTTTTCTTCATGAACACTCTGAATTCTATCTGTGCATCCTTTGGGGACTTTGGTTGTGATGACATGCCAGAATTAGATGATTCAGCTCATTTTGTTGCTACAAAGGGAAGGGGAATCAGCTCCTTTTTGCTGAGTTCTTTATACTGCAGGAATAGAACCCAGGTCTTTTTCTCCACTGATTCACGTCTGTTGAATAGTACATAACCCACCTATGTGAAGCAGGAACATAATCCCTAGTCATTTCTGTGACTTTAGAAACTACACAGCTTACAATAGTCTAACAATTATGCCTTCAAATCCAATGAAAGAAAACTTGAACAACGCCCCCAAAGTTCTCTTAGTGAAACATCCAACTTCATCTGTATGGAGACCTGCCACCTGAATTTATAGCAGTATACATACACTTAAAGCAAAAAAGAAAAAACAAAAAGCAGGAAGAGTTTAGCAGGGGTAGAAAAATGCAACCAGTATTTCGTGATCTCTTAGTTTCTATTGAAACATGAGCCAATTTGATTCTGGGAAAATTCAACTTCCTGGTTTGAAGACGGACTTATAATATGACTTTCACATTTAACCTATATCAAATGCTTTTGCACTCACCAGACAAGATTTTTTCAGATGTAATACATATAAGTGCATCAGAGATATACAGACTAGCAATGCCTTAAAAGCCACTTAGATGTACGAGGAGAAATAACTATGTTCAAAAAAGTCAGATCTTCACCAAATAGGATTGTTTTGAAGTATATCTCTTAATCTATTTTTTCACTTCTCCAAAAAAAATCTAAGACCTTCCCCACTTCCTATCATGTACCTAAATTGCTTTTAGGGCTACTAAGTTCCTTATTCACTCTTGCACTATAAAAATCTGTATGGTCAGATTATACCTTAATTACGTTTTCTCACCAAAGGTCCCACATGGGATAACTTCAGGGAAATACAAAAGGTTCTCTGTAAGAAAAATAGATTTCTCACTTGATTTTAGAGCCCTAGCATTTTTAGTCGGTGCAAAGGTTTTATTTCTCAAATAGAGATAAGACTTAAAGTGCAGATACTCTTTAGAGTGGTTGCTCACTGACCTAAGTCCACATGAAAATGTAGATGTTTGTTCTTTAGAGCAGTCTTCTCAAACCTAGAGAGCATTGCACATTACTGTAGAACCTACAGAACAGACACCAGAGTCTGGCCAACTGGATAAATCATTTCTGGAGGTGAGGCCTAGGAATCTTCCAATCTGAAATACTTTTCTGTCAATTCTGATGTAGATGTTTGTTCTTTAGAGCAGTCTTCTCAAACCTAGAGAGCATTGCACATTACTGTAGAACCTACAGAACAGACACCAGAGTCTGGCCAACTGGATAAACCATTTCTGGAGGTGAGGCCTAGGAATCTTCCAATCTGAAATACTTTTCTGTCAATTCTGATGTGCAGCAGGGTTTGGGCACCACTGAAAGTCTGATGAAGAATGTCTTACCTTGTATGTTCACAGTTTATGGATTTTGTCCACACAGATTCTTGCTTGGTCCCAAAGAAACTTGTGAGGTCTTCAGGGCAAGGATCACTTCTCGATAGTACGGATTGGGAATCAGAGGAGTGGAGGTGTTAAGGGACTCGTCCAAAGACACCCAGGAGCCTGCGCAAAGAAAAGAAGGAGAAGGAAGGGCTGGATCTGCCCTTGGCTTGTTTTAAAATTTTGTGTTAAGGCAATTCCATATGTTAGTGAACACCATGAGTGTCTTCTGTGAAACTCAGGGACTTAAATAAGAAACGAGGTTTTAGAAAAAGCTTTCATTCACAAATGTGATCGAGAGCCTTCCAGAGGGGCACCATGTTGGATGTTAAGTGTGCATTCTTTTTTGTTTTCTTTTGGTAAGAGAAGCTACCATCTATGACTAAACAAAAGAAGGGCTGGTCAGTTATCTTGGGCTCACTGAGAGTCGGGTGCAGGTGGCGTTGCCCTAGGTTCCTGGGTAAGGGCAGAATAGGAGTGTTTTTGTCCCAGGGTTAAAGAAGAAGCCTCCCACACCTAGGGGAGGAAGGGTGGCATGGTGGTGTTCATCTGTGTCCTAACCTCAGGCTCCGGAGGCCAGCTTTGGCCCCTGAAAGAGGCTGGGTATGTAAACTCTTAGAAGAACTTACTGAGAACTGTGATATGGGGAACACTCTCAGGGAAATTCAGAGTTAAGGAATGGGACTGTTTCCCTTCCCAGTTTTGGCCACTGTGGCTCTGCGGGACTGAGATCAGGTCTCTCTGCAGAGGGGAGAAGTGTCCCTGGGCTTGAGCATCAACACTGGGTGGAGGTGGGAAACCAGGGCACTTTCTCCCTAAAGATGAGGAAACTCCTGGGATTCTTGGACAAGTTAAGTGAGGGGGAGATCCAAGAGGAAGAAACTCCATGAGTCCTAGAAAAGAAAAATGAGGTGGCTGCATTTAAATCTTGACTTTATAGACAGTTCACAAGCCAAGTTACCAGTTCACCTCTACCTGGGCATGGACTACAGAGTAATTTTGCCAATCATGACATATTTGATGGCTGGAGAGATGAAGGAATAGGACATTTGCTCCCTAAAAAAAAAAATTGGCTGTGCAAACAATCCTAAAACATCCAGTCAATTTAGGCAGAAAATCAAGTCAAGTCAGTCAAAAGATCATTCACTCATGTAACAAATGATTATCGAGAGCCTCCTATCTGCCTGGCACTGTTCTAGGTGCAGATGAGACAGCGATGAGCAAGGGACAGGCTCACTGCCCTCCTGGGGCTCCCTGTCTACTGGGGAGATGGACGGTCAACACGTTGAACAATAGAGTGGGCAAGCAGATGGAGACTGAGGGTGGCAGGGGAGCTGCTTCATGAAGGACCATCAGGGAAGGTGGCTTCAGCAGGACTTAAATGGAGTCAGACTGTGAGCCTACATGCAGGCAGAGGTAGAGAGCATCAGGCAGGAGTGTGTGGGGAGCAGCGGGGCAGGAGAAGGAGGTCGGAGAGGGAAAGAGAGATGGTGCCAGGTTACATAGAGTTTCAGAGCCCCAGGAAGTTTGCAGATTTGATTCTAAGTGTAAAATAAAGGCATTGGAGGGGTGTGAGTGGGAGAGTGCCTTTATCCAGTTTACACTGTGTTGAGATTGGACCCTAGAGACCAGTGTGGGGGCAGGGGGAAGAATTAAGATGCTATTGCAGTGGTCCTGGCTAGAGATGAATGTGACTTGGACCATCACATAATAAAGATAAATCCAACTCATTTTTAGCTGGTGTGTAGGCAATGAAATTCCATGGGTTTTATACGGACAACTTCATCTCTGTTAATCAAAAAACACTGACTATAAGATCTTTTCAGATAACAATAGCAAGCAGAGATGTTCCAAGGGCATTTACTCTGTGTCAGGCATCCTTCTAAGTACATTCAATTCTTGTTATTTGTGATAGTTTTGTTCTACAAAGTCATCAAAAGCACTGGATTAACAAATACTGAACCTTTGCTCCTAGGAGAAATCAAGGGTTAGGTTCCTGTGAGCCTCTGGTCACAATATTTTTTCTTTCTTTTTTTTTTTGTTTTTGGTGGCTGGCCAGTACAGGGATAGGAATCCTTGACCTTGGTGTTATAGCACCGTGCTCTGACAGAGTGAACTAACCAGCCAGCCCTGGTCACAACATTTTTATCAACTAATCAATACATAACCTTGTTTTACGTGTGTTTCTGTTTAAAGACACCTTATTAATATATATTGTTGATTCTTTACATCGAACTCATAGCCAACAGCACTATAATTCATGCTTTTCGATGGAGCTTATGAAACACACATATTTTCTCCCTAGAGCACATCACAACCTTCTTGTGCTTAGGAACATCAGACAGCCCTTCAGCGCTGCAGTTGGGGGCCATTTTAAACAACAAAATCACCAACAAAATGCACAAAAATGTGAAAAAGGTAGCACTAAATTGACCAGGAAGAGGACGTCTGTTTACAGTATGAGAGCTGAAACAAGAAGGCAGAGACAGCCTTGTTCAACCTCAGCTGGGAATGTGTGTTGGGGATCCAGTTTTCTGCTGTTCTGCATGTGTACATGTCTGTGAATGATCCTGAAAGCACCTTGAATATTGATTTTGGGGTTAAAACATTTACAAATGTAAATGAGGTTGTTGATATATATAAATGTAAATGTATACAAATATACAAATAAAAAAAGTGTTAGCAAGCAGGTGAATCTGTGACTATACTTCATACACATTGACTTATAACGTCCCAGTCAGACAGGCACTAGCAGGCCCATGCCATGGAAGAGGAGACCAAGGCACAGAAGGCCTAAGGACCTTGCCGCAGGTGACACAGCGAGGAGAAGGAAGCCAGGACCTGAACCTCTGGTCTGGGGCTCCATCAGAACCACCTCCTGACGCTCTTCAAACATGTTGAAAGTACTAGGCACCATGGAGATCCCAATGTCAGTTAGTGTTTATCAAATTCTTCTGCTGAGAACATGTTTGACATTGAGGTCTTTCCAGAACATCTCTGTATGGTTTTCAGGGCTGCAGTGCAGAGTCTGAGAAGGGCACTGGAGCCTCTTATTGCGATTGTCCCTGTGGAGTCATTGTTTACAAGCTAAAGAACAGGACTGCAGATTCTGGGGCCACCAGCAGGCTCTGTATTCAAGAAGAAATAAATAAAGAAAAGAAAAGCCTATTCAAGAGAACAAAACTTAGCAGCAGTGTTTGGAAGGTGGGAAGTTGGCAGAGGTGTGGCTTGGGCGGCAGCCTTCATGGTAACTCCCTGGGTGGAGGCTGCGGCTGAAAGTGAGCCATTGCACAGAGAGGGATGTGGCCTCCTGACACAGCGTTCTTCTTGAAAGTGCAGAGCCAAATCTTGTTATTTTACTCGAGGCCCCAAAGTGATCAAGCTGTCTTCATAAGAAATAGTTAGGAGAAAATCATAACAAAAAGTAAGTTTTCCATAATTCATTTGTAATTTAATCCAGTTCAATTCCATGTCATCTCACTCTGTGGCATCTCTCACCTCTACTCCAGGACAATGACCACCTCTTAGGGTTGCTAAGAGTGTTAAATCATTTAAAATAAGACACGATGTGTGTATTAGTCCCTTTCTTGCTGCTATAACAGAATACCTAAGACTGGGTGATTTATAAAGGAAAACAACATTTATTGCTTACAGTTTCTGAGGCTGTGAAGTCTAAAGTCCATCTGGTGGTGGTGACAGTGACCCAGGGGTCTCACATTGCAAGATGGTGAAAGCAGAGAGAGCAGAGAGAGAGAGCGAGACAGACTCTCCTCTTCTTTTAAAGTCCTCAGAGCCACGCCCCTGACCACCATTTTTAATGCATTCATTACTGCACAGTCCTATAATCCATTCATCTCTTCAAGACTCCACCTTTCAGTTACCATAATAGGAGTTCCCACCCACTTAACAGTCTCAGTGAGGGCTAAATTTCTAATACATAAAACTTGGGGGACACAATCAAGCTTCAGTGAATTTTGGGGGGACATAATTCAATCCACTACAATGTGTCAAGAACCCTTTTTAAAGGAGTAAAATGCAAAACATTTTATTTGCAAGAGGGAGCTAGACAGAACAAGCTTTGAGGTCCTTTCAAGTTTAATATTCTAAGAGAATGTGAGATATTTGTTGAGGACCTGCTATATGGATGGCACATACTCGCTGGAAGACTACACCTGGTTGGCAGGTGGCAGGTGACAAGAGAATATTGGAAGGATCTCAGCCCCTGGACGAGCAGCTGCCCCCTGCAGTTCCCTTTCCCCTCAGCGTTTGGATCTATTCATTACCTTTTCTTCTGTTTGACTCCCTTAACAAGGAGTCTGCACCCTGCCATTCCCCCAGAAACCAACTTTAAATGATCAAACACTTTGATCTTGTTTTTGTGTCAAACACACTTGCAATAGAGTTGTGGAAAAATAATTAAAAACCTAATTTAGACTGTAATAAAGGAAATATAAAGAGAAGATATTACTGTGCTATGTAAATTTCTAATTTATACTATAATGCTTTATTTGCAAGATGGATAATTATAACATATAATACACAGTTACATATAATTTATTTAGATTGTTATTCTACCTGAAATATTTATATTTGGGGGGTTTGTCTCAATAATACTATGCAATTTATTAATATAATAAAATAAAACCAAATTACCTATGTTTTTTCCCCCTAATATGCACAGTCAACAGTCTGCTTTTCAGGTTTTCCTTATCATGTGCCAGGCAT
>NW_007726509.1:281387-284114 GCF_000696425.1 Galeopterus variegatus
CCCCCTAATATGCACAGTCAACAGTCTGCTTTTCAGGTTTTCCTTATCATGTGCCAGGCATATAAGGCTCTTTCTTTTTTCTCTCCCTCCCTCCCTTTATGCCTTCTTTCCTTTTTCTTTCTTTCTTTCAATTGATAAGTTATTATTTTTGTTCATTTAAAATGTGGAAATAAACTTTATCAATAACTGAAGTAACTGAACTATATGACTTTAATGTAAGCATTTTGTTTTCATGAAGACAACTGTTTCAGCCCTTTTATTTTGCTGTTTCTAGTATATTCTGAATTAAGAAATCAGACAGTAGGTTAGAATGAATTTTGAATAAAGTCATGGGCTTTGAATGAGAATCCAAGCTGCTCATCTTTGAGGAAAATGCTCACACTTTGAGGCAAACTCAGTTACATTTTTTTGGCTGTAGGAGACTTTTTTGCTCACCTTTTGATTCTGAGCTTTGTTCCACTCTGATTACTGACTTTCAGATGTGTGAGATGTTAGACCATAGAACACAACATTTGAGTGATGAGAGAACCTTAAGATCATCTGATCCAAGTTCTGCATCTAAGATAATACCCCATCAAGTGGAAGGGACTTTTCAAGGTCACACAACTCACATGATGAAACACACACACCTCCAGGGGACTGAGCACACAGAGCCACACTGTCACCACTGGTAGAACCCCCTCCTCAGCCTTTCCCTCTTCTTTTCCACCTGTGTTGAACTCAACCAAATCAAGAAGAAAAACTCAAGTGTTAGTAAGATCCTCTACAATGAACTCATGAGATAGAATATTTCATTCTAAGTGTGCTGAATAAATAAATAATTTCAAACATTCGATTCCAAGTTTTTAAGAAATGTGTTTCAAATTATGAGCAGCAAAAATAATTTTACGAAGAATGGCCTTGACCTATTTGGGATTGTAGGGTGTGGTTAATGATCTTCAAAAATAAATTTTTAATTAAAATTATTGATGAAGCATGAAGTCCCAACACCGGCATGAACCTATCAGAAACTCTATGGTGTAGTCAGCTTTTTCCACTCTGCAGAGTTACACAGCAGGGTGAGAACCTTGGTTGGTTTATGTTTATTTCTTTNTTCCACTCTGCAGAGTTACACAGCAGGGTGAGAACCTTGGTTGGTTTATGTTTATTTCTTTTTTTTTTTTGTCTTTTTTCGTGTCCGGCAATGGATCGCAACCCTCAGTTTCGCGCCCGTACTGGACCGGGACCGGCAACGGGATCGCAACCCTCGGCGCTGCGTGATGAAGCATGAAGTCCCAACACCGGCATGAACCTATCAGAAACTCTATGGTGTAGTCAGCTTTTTCCACTCTGCAGAGTTACACAGCAGGGTGAGAACCTTGGTTGGTTTATGTTTATTTCTTTAACACCAGATGAGTCTGTGTAACAAGAAAGGTCCTCAGAAAAAGTTTGTGGAGTGGTGGTTAGATAGATGGATGATGGATGGATGATGGGTGAATGGATGGAAGGATGGATGCATGGATGGATGATGGATGGATGGATAGATGGAAGGGTAGATGGATTGATGGATGGATGGATAGATGAGTAGGTCTTCTCCATTCTGTAAGTAGCATAGAAATGGCCTTTCTAGATGACAATTTCATGACTATATCATGTAAAGATGCTGACTTAATTTTGAGATATGTTACCCACTTTTTCGTGAACCTGTAGTTACGGGCAGAATGATAAAAACAAAGGATTGGAAAGTATCACAATGGCTGACTTGTGCTTTTCTTGGCCACTCAGAGCTTACCTAGTTCCTGGCAGGTGAGAGATGTTTTTGGCCTTGTAGAAACAGGTACGCTCTAGGGCCATTCTTTCCCGTTAGCCTCGTCTATCTATTTTTTAAGTGTTCCTGTAAGAAATGTAAGTTTAGGAAATTGAATTTTCTAAACTCTTATATGTCAATGGGTGCTCAGGGCCATGGAAGCTGGCCTTTTGACAAGTGTCAAGGGCTTAATATTTTAGATAAATTTCCTGTGTTATAGAAGGGTGAGGTCAGTTCTAATATCTGGGCGGTAAAAACAATAGCACAAGCCACTAGCTGCAGGCAAATTAATATTACTTGGCAATTGTGCAGAATTTTCACGGCTTACCAAACACTTTCGCACATTGTCTCTTTCAGTGCTTCGAAGAACCCAATGCAGTAGGTTTATGACCAAGAAGTGGCTTGCCCNTCTCTTTCAGTGCTTCGAAGAACCCAATGCAGTAGGTTTATGACCAAGAAGTGGCTTGCCCAAAATAATACAGCCAGTAAGCAGCAGAGTTAGGATTTGAGTCTAGATTTCTAGATGCAAATCTCATAATCTCTCCATTAACCCAAAGAGCTTCTTGTAAGGACTCATTAGTAATCTGTGGGAGGTTTTAAGGGATGATGGGTACTCTTCATACAAAATATATCTCCTCATCCTGGTGAAGTCAACACGTTGGATGAAGCCATTTTGTACGGAAGACTCTGTAATAAGGGAGCTGGAAGGAGAAGGGCCTTCCTCCAACACAACTGTTGACATTTTTGGCTGGTTGACTCTTTGTTGTGAGGGCTGTCTGTGGATTGTAGGATATTTAGCAGCATCCCTGGCCTCTGCCTACTAGATGCCTGTAGCACCCTCAAATCACGACAACCAGAAAATGTGTCCAGACATTGCCAAATGTCCCACGCAGGGCAAAATTCCCCGCAGTTGAGACCCACTCCTCAAACACATGACCACA
>NW_007726509.1:285041-287266 GCF_000696425.1 Galeopterus variegatus
TCTATGTGCTTCAGAATCCACTGGTGAGCAGATTTTGCAATCTCTGTCTTCTAGTTTAGGTCTGTTCTGCAGTAATATCTTTCTTTGAACTGAAATATACCTTAAAAAGTAACTGAGAAAAGCCAGGCAGATTAAGAAGTGGGTTTGGAGCCACTTGCAAGTGAGAAAGAGCAGCTGTTTGAAGAGAAATCAGTGCAAGGGGAACTTTTGCCCAGCCATAAGCATATGCTATGATCCAAATATTATAGATACATTATAGTCCTAAGGGCTCTTCTGAAGGAAACATTTGTTCTGGAAAAACAACAAAAACAACAAACCCTTAACTTGCTTATAAGCCCTTAAGGTTCACTTTGTAATCTCAGAGTTACCCTGCTTCACGATTCCTAATATATGGCAGGAGAATTCTGTAACTACTAAAAAGTTATTCAGTTATCAACACATTTGCCTTGTCACCCATTCCTGAATTTGTCACCTCTGTTTAACCCTCCCGGGTATTTAAATAGCTAATCTAGTGCTGGCAGCCAGGTTGTTAACAACGTGCAGATCTCTAAGTGACTTCATAGCGACCTTCACAACTCTATTTATTTGGTATTTACTTTTGTGTTCCTTTATACGAACTGATTTGGCCCTTGCTAATAATTAAAAGTATTTGCTAGCGTATTCACCAAAGTCAGTACATAAGAATTTCTGTGAACAGTGTGTCTTATGACATTAGCTTGTCCCCCAAAGTGTAAAACCAACTGAGAAAAGTATTTTTAAAAACTGGTTCAAGTTGATACATATGTATATGAAGGTGTGTGTGTATTCATTCATTCAGTAAATATTTATTGAGCTTCTACGATGTGCCTGTTCCTGTTTTAGGCAGAGACAAACAAAAACCCCTGCCTTCACAGAGCCACCTTCTTGGGGTGGGGGTAAGATGAAGGAGATAGATGAGGAAGTAGAATATATTATATATCACATGGAGATAACTGCTACGGGGAAAAATAAGGCAGAGAAGGAAACCAGAGAGTAGGGGTTGTGTTTTGAAATAGGGTGCTTAGGGAAAATAGGTTAATCAGAGACCTCAATGAGGTAAGGGAGCCAGGAGGTTACAGGGAGCATCCCAGGCAGAGCAGTGCCCAGCAAGTTCTAGAAACAGTCAGGAGACTGGGGTGTTAGGAGCAAGGGAAGTGTAGTAGGAAAAGAGGCTGGACAGAGATTAGGGTTGCCTGATTTTATAGGACCTCATACTTCATGCATAAGGAGTTGACTTTTTCTTGGTGTAAGACAGGAAACCTCTGGCAGATTTCGAGCATACAAGTGGCATGCTCGGACTCGTGATTTCAAAGGAGGATCAGCTGACTGGGGTGGGGAGCAGACTGCAGAAAGCCAAGGGAAAAGCAGAAGCCAGTGAGGAGCTGATGGCAGTAATCTGGGCAACAGGAGGTGCTGGTGGCTGAGGCCAGCGTGGTAGCAATGGAGATAGAGAGCAGAGGGTGGATTCTGGATACATTTTAAAAAGTAGAGACAATCAGATTTACTGGCAGGTTGGATGTGGGGTGTGAGAGAAAGGAGTTCGGGTTTTCATTATGCGTGTGTGTGTGTCTGTGTGTGTACACACTGGCATGTATGTCTACAAGCTTAACATTATCCAAAGTTATCTGGTTTCATTGGTTACCTATTTTTGCTCAGCGAAGAAAGGGACCTTCTCAGTCTTGTTCATTACTGTGTACCCAGTGCTAGAATAATCTGTCTTTTTCTCCTTCTCTCTCACAAGGAAGAAAATCTTTAAATGTGATTACAGGAAAATTGTAAAGAGCTGTGTTATTTTCTGTCTTCCATATTTTCAGCATTGAGCCTGTACTCATTTTAAAATAAACTTTATTTAATTACAAAAAATCAAAGAAATTTGAAAAATTACATGATATAAAAAATTTTAAAATTCTTCTTAAGACTAGTGAAGTGAAAGATTCCACATTCTAGGACACAATTGTGTTATTTTTGAGAGCCAATATCCATGCAAGCAAATTATCCCAAACCTGTAAAATAATGAATCAAAAACCTGTGATATGCAGGATCAGTTGCCAGGACAAAATAGACTTTATTAGTGTTGTTTTTCTACAAGGACACTACCCAGGAACAGTTCTTAACCAGCTTGTCAACAGCCTTGTCTGTGACTGTGCCAAGTCTGCAAACCTTAATTGATCATCTTTTGGTTCAATTCAAAAGGAGGTTTTTTTTTT
>NW_007726509.1:288043-289747 GCF_000696425.1 Galeopterus variegatus
GGGGGGAGCGCCTCCGCGCTCCCAAGCGGCGCACTGTAGCAGTGCGCCACCGGGCCGGCCCCAAAAGGAGGTTTTTCTAGAAATACTAGCTCTCCTATAATCAGGATAATTCTATCAAATGTGCTTGAGTTAATGTTTATGGAATATTGTTACTTACATAAGAATGTGCCTTTAATTTGGTTCTTTGTGAAAGCAGAGCATTGGAGACAGTTGGTTTGTTATTAAGAGCAAAGTTATACATATAACTAATCTCACATTTTTCTAAGAAGTGCAGATGAACCTAGAGCCCTTCAATGGTTCACATGTCCACAATCCCTTACACACATGCTGAAATCCAAAAAAGCTACAAATTCTGCAAGATTTTTTGAGAACTCACCTAGAAGCAACACCAGAGTGACATGAACTCATTTGGTGGTGAACCTAAACTGGGTGGCCCTGAGCTGTGCATGGGTTTTACATATCTCACCTATGGTGATGTTCGTCTGTGTCATTGCAGAAATATTAGTGTATTTGATCACAGGGTGGTATGCCGTGTTATGTAATATACAGTGTAAGCACTCATTCATTTTTCTAAGAATTTTATTTTCCAAAACACATTTGGCCTTGTGGGGTTTGCATAAGGGACTGTAAACTGTACTGTGTCTGCTGAACGTGCTGGCTTTGACTTACTTTAAAAGATAAGGTTGATGGCTGCTTTCTTGCCCTGGTAAATGCAGCAGGATTCTTTTTCCAGGTGCTTTGAACTTCTACAGAGCAGGGTCTGTGTCCGACATGTCCATCTAGCTCACCTGTGTGGGTGCTGTGCTTTCAGTAGATGCTGATTTGTGGTGACAAAGCTTCTGGCCCATTCCTTCCCAGGTAGGGCATAACTTTGGAGAAAGGTGGCACAAAACTGGTTGTCCCTGGTCTCCTGTCCTATTGTCTATCGGTGACGGGTGATGGGAATCAGAAGGAGATATCCTGGTGATGGCAAAATGTGCAACCCTAAGCCACATCAAAGATGTCCCCAGCTCTTTCAATGAAAACAGAACCGTTTGTGCACATGATGGGCTCTTGTGTTTCAGGGTGGGATCCATGCCATTAAGAGCCTGACAAGTCAAATCGGTCTTGAGCTGGGACCCCTGCTCCACCACATTTAGGTGGTGCTGTCTCGGGTAACTCAGTTCTTTACTGTGACCCACGAGAGCTAGCCTGGCTCATAGTAAGCTTACTATGTAATTTTCATCATAATTTCCTTTTTTCTTTAAAGGAGAAGGTGTCTGGTCTGTGATCCTCGGAGAGGCCTAGTCCAGTGAATTCCACAGCTCCTCCCTTTCCCATCTTGGATTTTCTTCTCCCCGTCCCCAGCTCCCCAAGCCCTCACACAACATTGAGGCTGAAGCACTGGTCATGGGTATAGAAAATCTAGGACACTCCACAAGATAAACAGACTCCTAGAGTCTTCAGGGACCAGGCAGAAGACGGGTTTAACTTTGTCCCAGGGCAGGACTCCCAGTACTTGTCATGCCTGGAGAGGCAGCCCCGCCATGCACGACAGAGCCCATCTCTGGTCAGAGCAGCTCACCTGGCTCCTTCAGCTTCTATATTCGGGGCCTCTGGAACCTCCCGGGGGGCCCTGCAGATATTGGGAGTCAGCCAGCATGTCACTCCAGGGGTAAGGTAGGAACTAGGTATTTGGGTGTGTGTTTCGGGGGTGATTTAAAT
>NW_007726509.1:290295-290886 GCF_000696425.1 Galeopterus variegatus
TCACTCCAGGGGTAAGGTAGGAACTAGGTATTTGGGTGTGTGTTTCGGGGGTGATTTAAATGGCTCTGGAACTTGAAGCTGCTCCATAACACACGCAAGCGTCCAGTAGAACCGGGAGCTTTTCATTAAAATCCAGCAGGGCCACAAGAAGCCTGTCATTGGCCAGGTTCCCAGGCCACCCGAACCTGGAGTGGGGGAGGAGGAGAGGGGGGATTAAAGACAAACCCCGCCCAAACCCTAGGGCGATGGAGTTGGCACCAAGGACGTCTGGTCACCCCCAGGACAGCGGACAGAGCGTCGGGCACTTCAAAGGGCGCAGGAGCGAAGCAGCCCTCCTCGCGGTGCCTGGCTCCTCCGCGGCCCGCGCGTCGAGATCAGGGTCTGGGTGGGAAGCAAACGCGCAATCAGCGAGAAGCACGAGCGGTGGAGGAAAAGTCCAGAGAGCTTAAGCCAGAAGGAAGCGGGGCAGCGTCTCGAGCACAAGCAGATTTTGCCCTGCACGTCCAGCGCGCCGCTCCGGTGCCCCGGAGAAACCTTCGTCACCGGAGCCCGGAGTGGGGCGTCCTCCGGGGGAGGGGGCGCAGCGGCCCC
>NW_007726509.1:291462-307115 GCF_000696425.1 Galeopterus variegatus
CACGGGGGGCGCGGCCGCGGACGCCGCGGAGGAGGCGGGGAGCCCGGAGAAAGAGGGGTCCCAGGAAGCGGTCCCCGGGGACGCTGAGGCAGACGCTGGCGAGGACGGGGAACGGGGCGGGCCCCAGGAGGAGGCGGAGAAGGCAGAGGAGATAGGAGAGCCGGGCCCGGAGGGGCCGAGCGAGGAAGCCGCAGCCTTCCTCGGGGACAAGGAGGACAAGGAGGAGCCCCCCGACGGCAGCCCCCGTGCGGAGGCGGCTGTGTCCAGCGGGGCCGCGGAGCCGCAGGCCGGGCTCAGCAACCACCTGGCGGAGGAGCTCAGCGCCGAGGGCGGCGACGATTCGGCGCGAGTGAACGGCCGCGGGGAGGACGGAGAGGCGTCCGAGGAGGGGGCCCCGGGGCAGGAGCACGACATCACCCTCTTCGTCAAGGTAAATGTCGCCTCCCCCGACTCCTAGGACGCCCCCTCCCATTCTTAGCCTTGGTCTTCTCAGATCCGAGAGGGACGCGACAGGGAGCGCCGCGAGTGTGCCCTCGGTGTCTCGATTGTCACTAGGCTCTTCCATCCGCAGATGGGAGGCGGGACAGGCGGGGTGTCACGCAGAAGAGTTTCAAGAGCAGTTGGGGGAGGACTTGACAGTTTGGAAGCAAAGAGGTTGGGGTCGGGGTGGTGAGTCCAGCATCCCACTGTCAGCTATCCTGAAATTCCTAACCGGCCGTCCTAGTCGGGAAGTTATTAAAGAATTTTGCAGCCTATAAAAAGCGCCATGCCCTGTTGGTGTTCAAAGGAATTTCTGCCAAAGGAGGCACTAATGCTTAAAGTAAATAAGTGCAAACAGGTAGGTTCCAGGTGAGAAGTACCCCCTGGACTCCAATCTCAGAGGCCCAGAGCTGCTGATGTTTTCAGCCCCCAAAAGGTATTCCACTTTGGTAGAATCAATAATATATGTTCGGGAGGAAAGTGGAAACTTACTTACATATTCTGATATTTATTGAACGTTTTGACATTAATTTTGGAAGAATACAAGGTGCTGGTGACTTGAATGTCGTCTGCCTGTATGTCATATTTTCAACTTCACCTCTAACAGGGAGAGGGCAACGCTTTTGTGAAGGAATCTATAGAGACACTACTGAGGAAGTTTTAAATGGGCATTTTTTACAAGGCATCAAAAATACAGGGACAAAGTCCAGCAGCAGCTCACACCAGGATCATTATTTTTTTTAAAAAAGTCCTTTCGGAAGACCTTTGGCCAGACCTAGGAAAGCTGGAGATAATAAGGTTAAGAATGTGAATTGTATGTTAAATCTTAATCCTTCAGAAATACTTTCAGGCTTATAGAAGCCAGTTAGGAGACCTCTTAAAAAGTCCTTTCGGAAGACCTTTGGCCAGACCTAGGAAAGCTGGAGATAATAAGGTTAAGAATGTGAATTGCATGTTAAATCTTAATCCTTCAGAAATACTTTCAGGCTTATAGAAGCCAGTTAGGAGACCTCTCAGGCTGAAATGTAAGCACATTCTAAGAAGTAAAAAAGAAATGCTCCCAAAGTGATTAACATAAGAATTTTAAGAATTGTTTGTGTGGCAGGGGACTGGGAAAGAGTGGGTAGGCGTTTCTTCCCTAGTGAGAAGGCGCTGTTCCTAGTATTTTTAAAGACCCTGGGACATTGTAAAATTACATACTGGGACATAACCTGAGGGCACTATCCCCGGTGAGGCCACTGGGAAGAGCTAGAGCACATGCTACCGTGTGGCCCCAAGTCTGCTCCTCTTGGCCACCTTGGTTTGAGAAATTTCCCGTAGCTCTGGTTGCATGGCTACATGATTCCAGCAAATGGCCTCTTACCACAGTTTTGAAACACAGTAACAGCTTTCTAATTTGTCTCCCTGCTTCTGTTCTTGGCCCTGTCTAGTCTAGTGCCTTTGTAATAGCCAGTGAACTAGGTAAAAGATCTGATCATTTTGCTTCTTGGTGTAAAATTCTTCAGTTGTTTATTGGAGACTTCCAGAAAGATTTACACTCCTTACGCCATTCTGTCTGGGCTTCCCTTGGCATTGCTGGGTGTCCCCACCCTTTGACACTGATGGTACTGCTATGCCAGCTGTATTAAACTACTTACCTTTCCTTGAGAAAAAACATTCTTTCCTGCCTTGAAGTTTTGCATGTGCTGTACCCTCTGCCTGAATGGAGTTTCTCCCTCGTTGCTCCTATCCCAGGTTATCTGCTACATGTCCAAGATTTAGCATGGGCATCGTCTCCTCTGAGGAGACTTTTCCGCCCCCAGTGTGGGTTTGGGTGTCCTGTTGAATCTCCATTCATATGGCGCTGTCCTCAGCATGCTTTGTCTCTTCCCTTGACCGTGTGAAACTCATCGTTATGGCTCTAGTGTGGAGCACAGATGTGTTATGTGATGAGGATTTGAATGGGTGGCTGGCTGCCTGCATGAGGTAGTGTAGTGTGATGATCAAGAACATGGACTTCAGAGCCAGCAGGTCTGGGATAAAATCCTGACTCTGCCACTTTCTTGCTGTGTGACGTTGGGTGAGTTACTTAACCTTTCTGTGCCTTTGTTGTCTCATTAATAGAATGGGGACACTAGAAGTATCCAACCCTTTGAGGTTATTGTGGGAATTTAAGAATCAGATTACGTAAAGCACTTAGAACAGTGCTTGGCTTGAAATAAGCATAGTAAAGTTTGATTTCTTATTGTTACATCTGCTCTGCTTCCATAAACTTTCATTGAGTTTGCACAGAAACAGTCCCTTCCCATTCTATCCCTGCCATTTTTCTTTCTTTCTTTCTTTTTTTTTTGGGGGGGGGAAAATCCCTCTAGGTCTTCAATTATCTCCGTTCTCTGGGGAAAAAATGTTATGAAAAGTTTTGGGAAAATCCCTCTAGGTCTTCAATTATCTCCGTTCTCTGGGGAAAAAATGTTATGAAAAGTAAGAAAAACTTGTTTTCTCGGATGCTGCTGGCGAGGAGTTTGTGTAGGCAAAGGCAAGGGGCATCTGGTGGGCAGCTTTACCCTGATGACTGACTGGGTGCTCAGTTGTTGACCTTTTTATTCTCCTTTGAGAAAGGAAACAGATCTCCAAACAGTGAGACTGATTAACTTCTCTGGGTCACTTAAGATGTGCCTCCTAGGATTGATAAGGCATATCAGTTTCTTCTTATCCTACTAATCATTCTCTTTAAAAACAAAAAAACAAAGGACCTCAAAGGAAAAAAAAAAAAGAAAAGAAAAAGACTTTTAGACTCTTATATCTTCCAAGTTTGTAATACTTGACTTGAAATTCTTAACCTTAGTTCAGAACAGGATTTCTCCGCCAGAATTAGCTTTTTCCATGTTCCTTCTTTGGGCTCCATTTTATTTGGATTCAATACTCCACAGTGGACAGCTGACCTGGGTTTTGTGAACATTTCAAGGCGAGTACTCAGGCTGGGTTTTCTATGGCATGGCTGGAGTGTGGAGTTCACAGAGCTGTTCTTTAAGGATTACACTGCAATATTCTTCCAAAAGCTCCCCTGACCTTCAGATGAGAGCCTGCTAACCCCATTTTAAAATCAATTAGCCCACATTCCATTTGTGTACTTTTAACTTTTACATTTTTTCCTTTTTTTTTTAAAAAAATAAGTGTTTTGGTTACAAATATACCTGAAAGTATTGACTTACTACCTAGTAATATCTAATAATAATTGCCTCAAATCTGTTTCTAATTTTAGCTGTCCGATAGATTATATTCCCCCATCTTTAGGAGAATTGTCATGTTATTAATTTGTCATTCTATTTTATTCTATATGTATGTAAGGATGTATTCTTGTAAAATATCCAGGAACATATACAACAGGCCAAGGAAGACCTTGAATTGTTTTATGGTAAATTAATTGCTGATTATGTGAACTTTTAGTTTTGTTTTCTCAAAGAAGTGTTAATTATTTGTTATCTAATTATAGGGTTACCCTGCAATGTACTTAGTAAGAAAGATTTTTCTCCTTTATTCACAACAGCAAGGAGTGACAACATAATAACATAAAACATAATATAATAACAACAAACAAAATGCTAACAACAAGGATAAAGTAAGGACTTCAGCAGCTGTGGAGAGTTAGTCACCAAGCGAGTCTTACTTACGGTTTTGTTTCCTCTAATCCAGCACGTATACTTGGAGTCTGGGTGTTTGGGTGGAACAGTCTGAGAAATGGATTTCTGGGAAAATTTTACATGGCTTAATTTCATATTCATTCATTGTGAACAGTGAATAATCCTGGGCCAGTGTCTAAGAATTTCTCAAATACTGTTTAGCACACCATATATTTAACTATTAACATGCAGGTATTGCTGAGCTCAAAAACTTTCATTCACCATCACATTTGGGTTCTCCAAAGAGGTGAACTGAGACCTGATGGAACCAAGTAAAACTCAAGAAGGATATTGCCTTTGAATGAGCATTGTCACCTAGAAATGCCAAAAAAAAAAAAGCTATCCAAATATTGTCACACCAGATGGCTGGACAGAAACATGCTAGGACCAGCATCTGATGGTCTCTTGCTAGACTAGTAGGCTGCAGCTCTCTGTGCACATTTTGCTGGGAGAGACATGTTGAGGCCTGTTGCTATCCAAATATTGTCACACCAGATGGCTGGACAGAAACATGCTAGGACCAGCATCTGATGGTCTCTTGGTAGACTAGTAGGCTGCAGCTCTCTGTGCACATTTTGCTGGGAGAGACATGTTGAGGCCTGTTCTGTGGGGTCTGGTGTTCGAGGAGCTTGAAAGGGAGCTATTTTCATATGTGTGTGCTATGTGTTCTGAAGGGATGTGAGCAAAGATGCACTTCTGTGACTTTAATTCTCCTCTAAAAACATTTTTGTATTGTGCTTTCTGATTGTCTTATGAAACACGCTTACAAATTACCTATATGAAATCAGTACAGGGTCATTCAGTGTAGAACAGGATGTTTTCCTAACCTCTTACATCCAGACACATGTGTGTGCACAGGCACAATGACGGCAGTGAGACCCCTCCTCACAATGAGATCCACATTATAACCCCCTCTCTATCCTCACCGCCAGGCACCGAATGAGCTCATGGAAGGCCCTCAGTCATTGCTTTTTGGTGACGATAGGTAGGTAGTTGGGTCGATGGCTGATCGGCTAAAGGTGACTCAGCTAGTGAGAAGCAAAGCCTGAACATGAGCCCACTTCCCCCTGTGCAGCCAGTGGCCTTTCCTCCATGAAGATGTCCTGGCAGCAGGGCTACAAGATGCTGAGGGCTTTGGGAACTTGTGGCTCTCTCCTGCCATGTGCACCTGCACCACAGCTCCCATCCCTGTCTGGGCTGATGGGCCATGTGCCTCCTGGGCCCAATTGTGCTTATTCACCTTTGGCATGGGCTGCCCTCCTTGCCTTTATGTCCTTGGTTTCACATGGCCAGAATTTCTCCATTAGACCCCCTCAGATATCCTGTTTCCTTGAGTACCTAAAAACCCACAGGACACATTCAGAAATACTACACTGGGTCCCTTAAGCATGTAAATTTACTCTTTCACTTTAGACACTTAGATAAAATCTAGAATTTGAAGGAATGAGTAAAAGCCAAAGCTCTGATCCATGCTTTAGGTTCAGGTGGATCATCATGCTATATATAGTTTCATATGAGTTTATCATCTACTGTGTGTTGGGCACTGTGCTAGGGTGTGGGGACACATTGGCAACCAAGGCTGCCAAGGTCCTTGCCCTCCCAGAGCTTACTATCTAGCATAGAAGACAGACATGGAGCGATGTAATACATCAAGTGTACATAACCTCTTCACTAGGCTGGAAGCCTGCAGTGGCAACGACCATGGAGATTTTGCCCGTCATTGTTCTCTCAGCCCTTAGCACAGGGTCCAGCACAGAAGAGACAGTGCTGGTTGATATGAAGAGATGGAGGCATGGAGGATGAGCAGGAGGACCTGCAGACGCGATGATAGTCACTAAGTAGTTGTTGACTTCATAGTATTTGGGGAGACACAACCATTTTACTTTCTGGTCCACAGAGCATGGGACCCTCTGCTAAGCCCTGGTACAAATTCCTCAAGATTTTCTAAAATAGGCTGGCTTTGGTCATCTGCCACTCTCTGAGCTCCTGCCACATTCAGCAAAGAAAAGGTTTTTTTGAGAGTTGGGGAGGTGGACGTTCAAATCTCCTAACCTCCTCCTTTTTCAGCATTAATTTTCTTGCTTTTTTTCTGCTTGAGTTTTCATTCATAAACTGGGCCCTGAATCTGGGGGATATTTTCTCCACAATGTAGACAGCTTCTGAAAGACACCTTTCTGCTTTCTGGCAGCCCATTCTCCTCTCCAGAGGGAGACAGTTCCAAGTCCATGTTCAGCTGGAGTCCTTGCTTGACTTGAAAACCCCATTTTCTCTTTCTCAAAACAGCATTTTAATTTGGAGGTGTTGCTGCTTATGTACAAAATTTCACTTAATGCTGCTTTGAAATTTTCCCGGTCTTGAATTTAATACAATTTCTTTATTCTTTTTTCCTGCTCTTCCATGGGGGACCATCTGCTCTACTAAACTTCTTAGCTCTCGTGTGAGGTGGTGAGTGGGCTAACAATTAGGTACATTTTAAGTGCTTGTTATAAATAATACTTTTGCCCAGCTGGTGCTGCATTATGGTATTTAATGTTGGAGAGAATGTCATTAGGAGTGTGTTCTGCTGCAAGTAATTATTTAATAACAAGTGGCTTTAAACAGAAGTTTATTTTTCCCGTACAACAAGAAATCCCGCTTGTTATAAATAATACTTTTGCCCAGCTGGTGCTGCATTATGGTATTTAATGTTGGAGAGAATGTCATTAGGAGTGTGTTCTGCTGCAAATAATTATTTAATAACAAGTGGCTTTAAACAGAAGTTTATTTTTCCCGTACAACAAGAAATCCGGAGGTAGGTGGATGCTGCAACTTCCCCATGGCATCAAGGGCACAGGCTGGTTCTTTGTGCTCTGTCTCCCATTATCATCACGATGGCTACCTTAGCCTCAAGCACTGAATCCTCACCAGCAATGTAGGAAGATAGGGGGAAAGGTCAAGGGCTTTCTTCTCATGCCTGTTTCTCTTTCATCAGGGAGAAGAAATCCTCCCCAGAACTCTTGCAGCAAACTTTCCTTTATGTCTCATTGGCTAGAATTGGATTCTGTGGCTCCCCCATCCAGGCCTTTCATGAGCACAAGGGAATGGGATTATAAGACTGGTGTAGACCAAAGGTCAGCAAACTATGGCTTGCAAGCCAAATCCAGTCTGCCACCTGCTTCATAAGAATGATTTTTATATATTTTTTCTTTTCCCTGCTGGCTGGTACAGGGATTGAACCATGGATCTTGGTATTTTCAACACCATGCTCCAACCAACTGAGCTACCAGCCAGCCCCACATTTTTAAATGATTGAAAAATATCAAAAGAATATTTCCCGACACATGAAAAATATATGAAATTCAAATTTCAGTGCCCATAAATAAAGTTTTTTGGAATCCAGCCATGCTTATTTCTTTACATATTATTTATGACTGGTTTCATAGTATAACAGCAGGATTGAGTAGTTGTGACAGAAACTCTATCACAAAGCCTAAAATATTTGCTATTGGGTCTTTTAAGAAAAAGTTTGCTACCCCCTTAGCTTAGATGTATTTTGATTCATCACCTGGGACTAGATACATTGCCATTCATACAAAATTGAATTTTTATTTAGAAGGAAGATGGGGAATGGCTGTGGAATAAAGAACTAGCAAGTTCTATCACAGTAAGATACATCTGACACTAAACATCATACATATAAAGTTAGAAATGCTTTTTGCCTATAAAGTTCATAATTTCAATTTAAGTAAAGTCAAAATAAAATATAGATTAAATATATTTATACACAGTTTGTTACAATACACTCATGTAGTCCATGGGATTCTTTTGTAAAACATTCTTACTGATATTTTTGAAAAGATAATACATTAGGATAATAAAAATTTATAAATATGAAAAGATATAATACAATGAAAAGTAAGTCTTCTTCCATTTCTGAGGACCAGACTCCCAGTTTTTCTCCCTAGAGACAACCACCAAATATCTTTCCAGAGATAATCAAGCATGTGTCCTCGTTGTATTAGTTTTCTATTGCTGTGTAGCAAATTACCCCAAGATTAGAACCTTGAAACAAAAAATATTTATTATTTATGGTTTCTCTTGGTCAGGAGTTTGTGAGCCACTTAGTTGGGTAGTTCTGGCTCATGAGGTTTCAGTGAAGATGTCAGCCAGGGCTGTGGGCTCATCTGAAGGGTTGATTGGGGCTGGAGGATCCACTTCCAAGATGGCTGACTCACATGTCTTTTGGCAGGAGGATTAGTTGCCCACCACTTAGGACTCTCCATAGGGCTGCTTTAGTGTCTTCACAACATGGCATCTGGCTTTTCCCAGAGCAGGGATCCAAGAGAGACCAAGAAAAAAGCTATGATGCCAGAAGTCACACATTGTCACTTTTGCCTTATTTTATTCATTAGAAATGAGTCACTAGGTCCAGCTCTCAAGGGGAGTGGAATTAGGCTCCACCTTTAAAAAGGGAAGTCAAGGCTGGCTGGTTAGCTCAGTTGGTTAAAGCATGGTGCTATAACACCAAGATCAAGGGTTAAGATCCCTGTACCACCAGCTGCCAAAAAAAAGTAATAATAAATAAAAATAAAAAATAAATAAATAAAAAGGAAAGTCAAAGTATTTGTGGACACGTTTTAAAAACACTAGAAATACATTGGTTTACATCTTGCTCTTTTCCTTTAACTCTCTGTCTTAGAAATCGTTCCCTTTTGGTACCTACAGCTCTCTCACATTCTTGTTAAAAATTTCATAGTATTTTAGTGAACGGTGTACTCTAGAATCGGTCACCCATGGATGGATGTTTAGGTACTTTCCTCTTTTTGATACATTAAACAATGGTGTAGTGAGTATTCTTCCACAGACGTGCAATAATACATGGGAGCTAAATTCTTAGAAATGGCATTGCTGGGGGAGGGTATGCATATTCAAAATTTTGATCACCTTTACAAAATTTCCTCTTCAAAGAGGTAACACCAAGGAGTGCTCCTTGGACACTGTATCAGTGCCACACTTATTTCTTCAACCTTCCCTGCTCAGGTATCAGCACACGTTTTGAATCTGAGAGGTGAAAAAATGATGTCCATTGTCATTTAATTTGCATTTCTTTTATTATGCATGGGGTTGAGTATGCTTTTATGTATTTAAAACCTATTGATATCTGTTTTTCTGTGAGCTGGCTGGCTATGTCCTTTGCATTTATCAAATGGGCTTTTGACCTATTCTTCCTGATTTTTATATAAAGAAATTAGATGTTTGTCACATGTGTTGCACATATTTTCATGAGAGTATGTTTGTACTGGAGCAATTCCTCTTCTTAGTCTTAGAAATTTCTTACACTTGATGCATGGAAAAACAAAGCATAGACTGTGATGCACTCTTACAATCTTCAACGTCGTTCCCCAGAATCTTTAAATGCTCTGTTTATTTTATATTCTATAACTTTTTAAATCCTGAGGGATTAGATATTTCCAGCTTTGAATTTCTCCCTTTCCTTTTAACTAGCAGGTATATTTTATCAAGCACTTGCCTTTTCAGAATTAAACTCTATGTTACATAGTAAGAATTCCTGTTCAGAACAAAGTTTAAACTGTAGATAGCAGGATCATTTCAAGAGTACATTACTCCATCTGAAAATGTAAGCTATATCTCTTCGGTCTTTGTATGCCATCTGTTGAAATGAATTTGGTTTCCACAGATCAAAACCATTCTGAAAATATCATCTATGATGCAGTGATATCAAAATATTGTCTCTGAGGTTGTTTTTCCTAGCCAGATATTTTATATATGCTCCTGTCTGTTGAAAGAATTGACCACAATTTATAGAAAATCAAATCATATTTGCATAGGTTCACAGGGAATGAGTTGAATTGTGGAGGGTTAGAAAGCCTGCCCATCGTTTATGTTTAATGAGTGAGAGGGAGAACTGAAATACTCAAATATCAATGTCTGTGTAGAAAAATAATTTGAAAGCTTTCAAGGGGGTAGCTCTATTGAGAAACAGAAACTATGTTGATGTATACTTATTTGGTCTGTAAGTATTAAGTTTAATCTCATGTGTGTGTAGAAAATCATCAGATTAAAAATATTCTCTAATATCATTATTATTAAAATTATAAAAAATTTTGTAGAGTTTACAGGGTCTACACCCAACTCACTGTTTCTCTTCCCTTTTCTACCTGGTCGTTCATTTCAAAGTTGAGTCTATTGATGTGGGGAGAAGTAAAAGTTGCTTTTCAGTCTTCCAAACTACCAAGTGGCGTTTTGGGCCCAAAGGTATATACTTAAAACAAATATTTACCGGTTTCCTGCCAAGCATCAGACATTGTGCTTGGTGCTTGGGGGCACAGCAGTGATTAAGACAAACACAGCCCCTGCCTTTCTGGAGCCATCAGCCTAGAGACTGACCCAGAAAGAAACGATTCCCACACAGTGAGAGGAGGGGACCACGGGGGTGCTGGGATGCAGGAAGAGCACGGCGGCAGCTGGGCAGTGGCACCCATCAAGGGGAGAGTACGACTCCAGATCTCTGAGTGTGAGGCTCTGCCCCTCTGCCGCAGTCCCCTCTATTTGGAAGGCTAACAATTTCTCCATCCATCGGCACAGTGGTGGACACATGACTGACAGCAGTGTAAAAGCACGGCTACTCTATCAGGTGGAAAGATTGGGGTGGTTAGTTTTTAATTAGATATTTTGCAGAATGTAAGTGTTATATCCCATAGCTTTTTTTCATCTAAACCAGCAATGACCCACAAGTCAGATGATATTTACAGACACTGGCTTTTGTCCGTGCACAGTAATTTAACAACTATTAAAGTACTGTGGCACGTGAAAGGTCAGCTTTCTCCTTCTGTCTCTATGGCAGGAGACTACAGTAAAGAATACAGTTGGAGACCAAAATGTGGGAGCAGAAGAAAAATTGCTGTCGTTACAGAACACGAGCAAGGGGGCCCGAGTCATCCCGTCTACCCCTTCCGCTGCCATTTCTTTGTCATCCCTAAGCAGCAGCATTTATTTAAAAAAGGGGAAGCATTACTAGTGCCCATTAGGTGGGTACTAGTCCCAGGGCCCCCTTTTTGTCCCAAGTGCGCAAGTTCAGAGTTGTCCTGCAGAAGCCAGGGAGTCGGGGCCTCTTTCACAAACTTACCCGACTCTGCCTTCTGGCTGGCAGACTCTCCGCTGGAGAAGATGGCCTGCTGCTGAGAGAAGAGGAAACCTGGACCCGTTCTGCCCAAGGCTGTAAGCTTGTATTTTTCTAACCTATCGGGGGCTTAGGCTGCTGCAGGCCAGCAGGAAGAACCTCATCGTGCAGCCCCCAGCGGCGCCCCTGGCCCTCCTATAGCCACAGTGGGATGTGGGGAAAAGGAATCAGAGCAGGAGGACCGTTGTTCTCTTCCTGGGTGGGGACACACAAAGTTGTTCTGATGAGGCCCTCAGGACAATGGCCACACGGCGTGTCCAAGACACTGGGCACATCGCAGCTGTCATGTGCTTTGAAAGCTGCACAGAATAAAGGTGTCATTGGTCTGGAGATCCAGGGATACCCTTCTCCCCAAATGAGAAAATTAACACTTTTTTGGTGCCTTTGGTGTCAGGGCCTTGGAAGTGAGTTCAAAGAACCTTAGAAAAACTTAATCTCTCCCTCCGCTTTGTTCTCTTTGCTTTAACTCCAGGCTGGATGCCTTCAACTCTATTCCCATAGATGGTCAGACTGATGGAGTTTTGGGTTGCACTCAATGGCTTCTTTGTGTCATCGAGCCCTCCACAGGGAGAATTTAATGCTTAAGAAAACTCAGAGGTATTAAGACATCAGATATTGAGGGGGAAGTTTTTTGTTAACTGCCATTTTAACCAGTATATTATGATTCTTTGACTCATAAATAGCAAGAATAAAGCAAGATCGCTCTGTTACTTTGCTAAGGAAGTACTGCAGGTATGCATCTCTATCCATTGCTGAATATAAAAAAGTGACTCCATTGCTTTTAGACCCTGCTAAAATTTTCATAAACCAGCTCAAGTTCATAAAGAACTGGATCTGTTAATAAATGATTTGAGCACTTTGGCACACCCTGGAATCATGTAGTGTGGTGGATTGAAGGTGGCTGCAAATTCTTTGATCGTCGTCCCATTGAGAAGTGGGGTCTGATTCTCATCCCTCCAAATCTCGCCTGATTTTTGTGCTACTTGGTAACCATTGGAACACAGTGTGAGTAATGTGGCTGATTTTGTATCACAAAAGGCTGCGCAGCTTCTGCCTTGCTCACTGTCCACCCTGAGGTCACCATGCAGGAGGGACTACATATAGTTATGTCAGGAAGCTCCATTTGACAATCCCAGCTAGACATGAGTGTGAAGCAGCCTTGGCCCCTCCAGACCATCCTGTCCACCAGCTGAACTCCACTGACTGACCTTTGTCAATACCATGTGCCACAGAAAGGTCACCCAGGCAAACCTTGGTCACATGTCTGACTCAGAAAATCATGAGATATAATAAAACAGATAACTTTAGGCTGCTAACTTTGGGGTAATTTGTTATGCAGCAGTTGGTGACTGGGACATGTGACTTATGTCTCCTCTAAGCTGGTGAAATCTGGATGGGTGAAAAGACAGGGCCAAGGTGGGAGGTACGAGTTCAAAGGTGGGAGTTATGCAATGGTTTAAAGCGGTGCAGGGGTGGGGGACAGTGCAGAGGACGGGAGGGAGGCGCCGTGTTGCCATTTGCCGCCTGCATTTTTCCCTTTTGAGTCACTATAAGGATTGGAATACTCTGTCATTCAAGAACGTGCATCACTGAGGTATATAAAAACAGGCTGCATTATTAAGCAGGATTTCCAGAACAAGACGTTCCTTTGTTGTAATAATTCCATGTGAGAATTTTACAAGGAAATAGGCTTTTCATCTCCAAGTAAAGCTTCAGTTGGTATCAGGCCATATTATTAAATAAGGATTAAAAATAGCCCTGGAGTTTTTAAAGCATAATTCATGTCTGAGAATAAGTGGCAAGTGCCATTTTGTTTGTTCGTGTCCTTCCTGTGACTTGGTTCCACCTGCGGTGACAATGAACACTGATATACCCAAGCGTTCTGCGGGAATGTAAAGCTAAGAGCAATGCAGTGCAGTAATTAAGCTATGTGGGTCATTTAATCCATCTTATAATAAATGAATTGTCACAGCAGTTGAAAGGAATAAATGACTGTACATGCTCAGGAATATGTTTAGGATTAGTAGGTTTTTGAAAAGTTCAGGTCTATGTTTCAAAGTTTTAAGATCTCAAATATACTTCTTAGGATCTAGGTGTAATGATGAAAGAAATTACTTCTAAGTTCTAAGGATATGGAGAGTGAGAAGTCTGTTTCAAGACAGGGTGTAACCCCTGTACAGCCTGGAGTGAGGAATCCGAGAACACCTTTTGCCGATAACGTGCACCCAGAGAGCGCACATTTCACTCCACTGGGGACAGTGGCCTAGAGCACCGGCTGGGTGTGCGGACAAAGTCAATCCAGAAAATGTCATCCACTGTGCGGACCTGTACTGATTTAAGAAAAAAATACTCCATTTTTCTTTTGTAGAATAGGTCTTGCCACCCTTATGGTGCATTTTTCCTTTATAGACTTACAAGAAGAGTGAAGCATAATGTTTGTGTCGTGGGGTGAGCTAGCATGATGACAACAAACAGTACCAGCCAGGATACGAAAACAAGGGCCCGACGGGCTTCCCTCCCGATCTGCATCGGCGCAGCGAGGGCGCACCTGCCCTGCTTCCACCCTGCTCTGCGAGAAGCCCTCTTTCTGCCTCTGGGCTTTGCTGGTTGTTGCTGTCCGCTCCCGATGGGCTTCGCTCCCGATCTGCATCGGCGCAGCGAGGGCGCACCTGCCCTGGTTCCACCCTGCTCTGCGAGAAGCCCTCTTTCTGCCTCTGGGCTTTGCTGGTTGTTGCTGTCCTTGTTGGCTATTTTGTCCCCCACTAGAAGACAGGCAAGGGAGGGGAGCTCACAAATAGGAATTCCAGAATCCGAGTGGGGGTCTCTAATTCTGATGGCTGCAAGGTCACCATCTCCCCAAAGGAAGAAGCCTTCCTGTATTCCATGACCCCTGCGAAGGTGTCCTTGCCCTTTACAGAAACTGTGAAATAGTTAAGAACTTGGTACCGACTGGTACTGTCTGTCACGTTTCTGTTGGTTTTGCCTCAAGTTATCTTTGTCACCCTCTTAAGTGGTTTATCTATCCTTCAGGACACTTTATGTTCCATAGGACACTTTTCCCTCAATTTTGTGGTTCATGGGACATTCCTATGAAAGTTGTTCTTTTGGTCACTGGCAAAGAGAATAATCTTTTGTATCATTTCCAAGGGAAAATCAGTCAGTATGTAATAAATGTAACTCACATTATCTCCCTCAGGAGTGTTGGCCACTTATTAAGAATGCCCTCCCTCTGAAGGGTATCAGTGGGTGATATTATATTTCAGTACCAGAATTTTTTATCTGCTGTCCAGAGTTTCAGGACTGTTAGCCTACAGCATATCTTATTCTGGTGAATTAGGGGAATTAGATTTTCAAGTTTGTAGAGTATTATTTATTAAGTTCTTGCTACCTGCTGTAATGGCATCTGAGTAAAAATGGAGAGTTAAAAGTCCCCTGAAATTATTCAGTTTATTCAGAGGGAATAATTTGAGAAGTGAATCTATGGGTCTGTATTTCTCCAACACTCTCCCCTATGGGTGGAATGTTCTTAACACAATGGATGCCCAAAGCTGGGTCAGGAACAGAGTGAAGCGACCTGATGTCTGAGATGCTCAGCGTTTCTGTTCCCAGTGCACGGTGACGCAGACTGTCTAGTGTCTTGGGGATCATTGACTGATTGATTTACATCTTCATTCATTGATTCAGTGAGCATTATTAAGCATTCCAAATTCCATAAAAGAACATCTTTTATTATTTTTGCCCAATTTTGTGTTTCAGAATGAGGTTTTGTTTCTTGGTTCAGGGCATACCATGTTTTGTGCCATTTTTACTCTGGAGTCTTATCTTCTGGAGCGGATCTTTACTGAACAGACTCGTAGATGAAATAGTGCAAAACCAAGCTCACCTCTTATCATGGTGTCAGTTGGAGGGTCTCCATGACCAGGGTCCTGCAGATGGTGCAGATAAGTGTGTGTTTGCATGGAGTCCTGGTCCAGGGAGCCAGGGGGTGACTGGTTTAGATGATGCCCAAAGCTAAGCTGGGCACACTGAGGCGTGTAGCTCACTATAGAGTCAAAAATACCCAAGACCCAGCAAGCCCCCTTCTGCCCTTTCATTCCCCGACCTCTTGTATTTTCTTATCTTTGCGGATGCTTTTATTTCAATGACAAGTTAACGAGAGGTCTCACAGAGTCATGACAATAGGATCTTTCTGATATCTCAGGGTGCTTGTGTGAAGTTGCCTTCAGTGTGGGGTGGGGATGGGAGTGAGGCGGGACAGCCCTCTCGAGGTTCAGAGGGAAAGCAAAGGGTCCCTTTTCTTATTCCCTTGCCTGAGGAAGAGTCTGCCTGTGCCC
>NW_007726509.1:307372-312296 GCF_000696425.1 Galeopterus variegatus
GAGGGAAAGCAAAGGGTCCCTTTTCTTATTCCCTTGCCTGAGGAAGAGTCTGCCTGTGCCCCATCTTTGAAGACTACGTTCCCCTTGTTTCTTCCACAGGGTCTGCAGTCTGAGGTGCAGGGAGAGGTAGAGCAGAGAGAAGGGCATGGATTTCGGGGCTCTCCACCTTGCCTCTGGTCTCCCGTGCCTCCAGAGTTGTGGCCAGACTCACTCTCAGGAAGAAGTTGTTAGCGTTTAACCCAACGTGTGTGTTTCAAGGAGGTGAACCCCTGGAGAAGCCCAGATGAATTGGCGTTAGAAGGGACTTTGCTGAAGAATGACGGTTTTTCTTTGGGGATTGGGAGGTGGGTACAAAGTAATGCCAGAGACCACTTCCAAGGTCCTTATGTTTCAAAGCATATGCCTGGCATCATACTATCCATTCTCAGTACTATTATGATGATTTTTTAAAAAAATTTATCATTTACTGCTAATTCTATTTCCTGTCCATGTTATTCCATGGAAGGTGTTCTAGCAAGTTATGCCTGGCATCATACTATCCATTCTCAGTACTATTATTATGATTTTTTTAAAAAATGTATCATTTACTGCTAATTCTATTTCCTGTCCATGTTATTCCATGGAAGGTGTTCTAGCAAGTATCTCATTTGGTGTGTTAGGGATTTGAAGTTCTTCTTCCTTTTTCTGAGAACTAGGACTGGGTTGATCGTGGTGTCCCTCAGCATTGCTTGGCACAACTGTAGGGGCACCGAGCCCCAGCACAGACTGGAATGTGAAAGTGCTGGGGTGTCACGGCAGTCCAGGGCTGCCTCTGGGAACTGCAGCTACTGGAGATTTTTCTTTTGAATTCCCTTTCTTAAGTTTGGCAAAAGCCTAGACAACTCCATGTCTTTGTTGGTTCTGACATCTCCTTGAATGCTTTGTCGGTTTTGATTCACCTTCAACACAGCACGAAATGATGCTCCATGCTCTACATCAGATCAGCTGAGCAAATACGTCTGTCTCCTCTCACGAGCCGTGTCATTCTAGTGCTCCTGTCTGGGGGTGAGGCAAGTGTCCACTTCTTTGTTCCTGCAAAAGACTGTTCCATTATTTTCCGAGTCTGTTTTCTACAGATGGATCACGAGAGCCTGTTTGGAGGTCCCAGCAAGAACAACTCACTCTTGTACACATATGTTCCCAAACAAAGGACAGAGCTCCTGGGGGTGGGGGTGGGGGTGGGGCTGAGCAGGGGTCCTTGTCTGGTCCGGCTCACAGCTCCTGGTGGGTGAATACAACACTGCCTGGATATCCAGGTGTGCAGGAACAGCCTCTGGAGGTTGGTGGCATCACCCCAAATCACAGCCCGATTATCATCCCATTCCATTTTCCCGTTTGGTTGCCTGTTGGCACACTATTGTAAAACATTTACAAGTTATTCTACACAGAAAGTAATATGTTGTTGCCTTCTCTTTGAATTCCGGTTTTTCAAGCCTTACTTTGCTTTGCCCCATAACACAAAACTGAAATATGGGAATTCTTTATGTAGTTGGGCTTGCTTAGATTGGATTTAGGAAAATAAATGAACATAGAAAATTCTAGACCTTCCTTGTGTGGTGTCGGCCTGTCCATTTGCATGTGGCAGATGAAGTGACGCATCACCCTGACACTGGATTGCTGTGGCCATTGGACGATTTGCCACAAATTAAGGACACTGGTTTCGCAGTCACTTAGCATCCCTGCCCCCTGGGAAAACACGAACCTTTGAATGTATGGCTCCTCGACTGGTTTGTGGACAATTGTGTGAAGTTGATCTCAGGCTGGGTCAGGTTTAGGGAATCTTGAAACAGTGTAAGTCCCCTCCTTTTCTTTTCCCAGGGGTGAAAGTGGGGAGGGAGTTACAATATTTGCCAAAAAAAGCATGGGGCACAGAAAAGACTTCCTTATAATAAAGCCAGGGTGTTAGCCTTGGCCAGCCAGTTTGGTGTTTCTCCTTGTTTGGAGAGCGGCTGATTCCTCTGGCTTCGGACCATTGGCCTTCCCTTTATGTGGGTCAAGCCAGGCCATAGGATATGGTTATAGCACTTACAGCAGGAAATGGGGGAAGGTCAAACTTCCAGATAATTCTGTAATGTCTGAAACATCCTAAAAGCTCACCGTTTAAATTTCTAACCTCTACAGGGTGGTCTGGTATGTCTCTGCTCACTGACAAAGAACTTTCAAGTTTAGCAAATTAATTATCCATGACCTAGGAACCCTTGAACTTGTAAGGAAATGCAAAATGAAATCTAATTATTAAAACTGAAGTAGTCACCCTTTCAAACATAGTTGTAGTAAAATTTTGTCATTTTCCTAAACTCTACACTTTTGGGGGGGGTAGGGATGGGGGATCTGACTCTGATTTTCCTCCTTTGGAAGCTTAAAGCCAACTTTTCCTGTTTTATACATGATATGATTTTATGCACTCCTGTTTAATTCTTTTTGTCTCCTTTCACCAATGCAAAGCGATGGGCTGATTTGAGTCCAAAGCTTGTGAAACCTGAGATTTCAGTTTAGTAATATAGGCTTACCTTTAAATCCCCGTGGCCAGAAGAAAAGGGAGTGTCAGGGAAAATTAGCAGGTTGATACGTCTTAGGTTTCTTAAACATGAAGGTACAGGGCAAAGTTTACTACATTTGCATTTATATTAAAAATACCATCCCACTATACATTGATCTGACATGTGGTCGCACTGAGCGTTACACAATCGCCTCTCTCCATTGCAAGCAATTTTGTTTATGCCGGGAGCTGTTCATTTGCTTGCTATTCTTGTTGAAGTTATTCCATTAAGCAAGACAACTGCAGGAAAAACTGATGAGCTAGTGACTAGAAGTAGCTCTGGTTCTATTTGCCATTTAAAATGTAACAAAAATTTACATGACATCCGTGAGATCTATTAAGAACTTCCATTTAGAAAACCAAATCTACTTGGCATCCTAGGTTGCTATTTTTCAGTATTCCAGTTTAACTTTGGATTTTGAATATCCTTCATAGCTACAGTGACCAGCTGTAGTAATTAATACAGCTTCTCAAAACTTCCTCAAACCTTTTGGAAAGAGATCTGACAAGCATATATTTACAAAATCAGGTTTATTAAGATGGAACAGGAGTGTTCATCTACCTTTGCCACTTCATGAGACACCTGTGGGAAGACGTCACCTGTAGGAAGGTGTAAAAAGGTCACAAAAATGGACCTGTTCATTTTGTGTATGAGGATATGGATTGTGTTAAAGGTTACTGGGTTAAAGGTCTTCTAGGTTGGCCCTGGGGAAGCCAGCCACTTACCCTGACAGACTGGCTTTTTCTTAGGTAATCCTTTGAGATTCAGGCTTTAATGAAAGGCGAGTGGGGGCATTTTTAGGCAGGTGGATTCTTCTAGATGTCAAAAATCATACCACAAAAGTCATCACCTGCCTTCTACCTGGAAAGTTAACTACAGGCATCTGATTTTTGCCATCCTATAATATTTAAAGGAAAGCATTTAAAAACCCACATTGGTTCTAAACCCTATCTCATAATAATTCCCTTAAGAACCCTTAAGATATTTCTGATTTACTGACTAGTTTCAGTGTGAACAAAAAGTATTATAGAATTCCCAGCTTTCAGCTGCTTCTGGATTGAATTGTGTCCTCCAAAGTCCATGTGTTAGAAACTTAACCCCCACTGTAACAGTGTCAAGAGGGTGGGAAATCCTATTATGATAACTGAAAGGTGGGACCTTCAAGAGGTGATGAGATTGTGAAGACCGTGCCCTAGTCAATGGATTAATAAGTTAATGGTTTAATGGTGGTCATGGGCGTGGTTCTGATGGCTTTAAAAGGAGGAGTGAGGGGTTAGCTCTCTCTGCTCTGCCATTCTGGCCATGTGACAACTTGCTTTGCTGTAGAGTCACCTCACCAGATGTGTTGTCTGGACTTTGGATTTCTCAGCCTTTGAAACTTACAGCAATAAATTTTGTTTTCTTTACAAATTGTCCAACTCCAGGTAGTTCTGTTATAAGCAATAGTAATGGACTAATAGCCACAGAGAACTTTCATGTGTTGGTCATTGAAACCGACCTGAGGGTGTTTGAGGCACTGGACTTTTCCTTTTGTTAATAGATTTCTCCAAACCTCTCACCTCCTTAAAACTTATAAACATTACAAAGAAAAAATGAAGAGAAAGTAGGTTCCCTTTTGTGAACTATGTGTTTCTAAGGAACTTTGCAAAAGAGCCAGATAATTCTGAACAAATTGAAAAAACTGAATTTGAACACTTTTAGAGATAATTAGAATTTCTTTTTTATGGTCTTCTGAGCCCAGTGTATGGGGTGACCCTACTCTCCCCCACACACTGGGCTTCCTCCCTGTCCACCTACCCCCAGTTCTTCAATGAGAGTCCAGAAATAATTTATAATTCTTAAATTGCTATTTCCCTAACATAAGCAACATATGCACAATCCAGCTGCTGATCTGACATCAAGATGCAGTTTTAAAGGCACACTGTTCAGGTCCAAGTTGTGTTTGGGAACTGGTGTTTGCAGTGTTTAGGACAGAAAGACATTGCTGTCTTCAGGTAGTTTTTCCATGGGATTTAGGAGGACAGTTTTAAAGGCACACTGTTCAGGTCCAAGTTGTGTTTGGGAACTGGTGTTCGCAGTGTTTAGGACAGAAAGACATTGCTGTCTTCAGGTAGTTTTTCCATGGGATTTAGGAGGACTGTTAGGGCTGGGGAGACCAACTCATCCTAGTTTTTCGAGGACCTTCCTGGTTTTAAAACTGAAAATCTTATGTAGCATGAAATCCATGAGTCCTGGGTAAAACTGGATGGTTTGGCCTCCTCCAGGGGCTGAAAACTAAACTTGCGGCATTTTCTGCCAGAACCTAAAGAGGGATAGATATGGTAAAAGGGAAGGTGATAAATCTG
>NW_007726509.1:312692-315790 GCF_000696425.1 Galeopterus variegatus
GGCATTTTCTGCCAGAACCTAAAGAGGGATAGATATGGTAAAAGGGAAGGTGATAAATCTGAAAGTGCACCTCAAGACCACTAGGGGGCACCAATGGCCTCTTGAAGTTGTTTCCACAGCTTGGCATTTGAAAGGTTCTCAAAACTATGGTAAGGAATTAAGATTAAAAAGAGCAAAAAGAGGGTTCACAGGTGGACCCCTCATTCTCTTGAGGTGACGATCTAAGGACTGGCCCTGTAAGATTTTTGGCCAGATGGGCCCTCACATCAGTCTTGCCAAATTTTAAAAATTGGAGGAAAAGTAGCTCTCTGGTCCAACTAGAAAGATCCCTGTGGGGCTTGTTCACCAGAGGCTGTGTCCCCAAATGCCACACAGAGGAACCAGCAGGCCTCCAACAGTTGTAGCTCACGAGTCGACACAGAGGATTTGTGGTCTTGGCTTGATTGTTAGCGGGTTCGATACAGGGATTCTTATGGCCACTGTGCCAATAATCCCTGGCCAGTGAGCAGAGTAGCTCCGTGCAGGAAGTTTCCAGAAACAAGCTAAGTGCTACCTGCTTCAAGGTTTGTCCCTCTGCAGGACTGATTAGTAGTTGACCCTCTGAACTGTCTTGGGAAAAGGTCTTGGATTCCCATATGGGAATGTCCAGCTGCATTAGTTTTCTGGGGCTGCTGTAACACGTCACCACAGACTTGGTGCCTTCAAACAGCTCAGATTTGTGATCCCACAGTACTATTGGTCAGAAGCTTGACACAGTCTCTCTGGATTCAAATGAAGGCATCCGCAGGGCTGCATTTCTTTCTGCAGGCTCTAGCGGAGATCCGTGCTGGCCTTTTCCAGCTTCCAGAGGCCACCTGCATTCCTCGGCTCATTTCTCCCTTCTTTCATCTTCCGAGGTGGTATCACTTCATCTCTCTGACCACTGTTCTCTAGTCAAATCTTTCCCGACCACGGCTGGGAAAGGTTCTCACTTTTAAAGATGGAGCCCATCTAATAATCCCGGATCACCTCCCCATTTCAAAATCCGTAACCTTGATGTCTTTTGCAAAGTCCTTTTTGGCATGGAGGGTAACATATTCACAGGTACAGTGAAGTAGGATGTGGACACTGTTGAAGGGCTATCATTCTGCCTCCCGCACCAGTCAATAGTCATAGCATTTGCTCTCTGTCATTGTCACTCTGGGCCATGGTCAGAGATAGTTGTGGTCAAGGGTCACCCTATTTGGGAAATCAGTTTGTGATTCTTTTCCTGCTGCTTCTGGGATTGCCCTACTTGTGTACCCGATACCTTCTCAGACTCTGGGATAAAGTCCTTTTCCCCATTAGGAAGTGGCCTTACTTAGTGTTTAATGCTCTCTGGGTGCTTTTATTGAAAGCCCTTCATGGCCGAGGCAGGCACTGGTTTTACCTGCCTTAAAAAAATTCCAGATCCAAGGTCTGTTAGCCAAGAGATATGGAACATGCTACATAGGACCATGATAGCCTGGATTAGAGCAGATTCGACAGGATCTTCCAAGGAGACCCTTGGCCTTGCCTGTCCTGTTGGAAAGAAGAAGAGATAGGTCCATCCGCCCAAGTGCATGGCTTTGCAGGACTTCCCAGTTTCTGCAGGCGGATGCCAGCCCTGCCAGGTTGGCCCAGGCATGTGGGTAGGGGTTGGGAGTTGGGGTCCGTTGTTAATCAGGCAGAAGGACTATTAGCACTCCAGGGGAGGGGAGTGGAGGATGCAAGGTTAAACTCACTGCCACGTTGAGTTCTGGCAAAAGTTTCCTAGAGAGGGAACAGAATATGTAAGACATGTCTGGGAACTCCCCCAGCCCACCTGGCCACCAAAAGTGTTCACCAGGGCTTTTAAATGTCTCCTCCCCAGTATCCCCCAGCACACAGGATGAGCATTTTTTTATAGCCTCAACCCAGCTCCATTTTTTTTTTTGCCCCAACCACTGTTTGTCCTTTGCACTTTTCACCTTCTTCTGATATGTGTGCTCTTATCAGTATGGATTTCTGCAAGCCACCACCCACCTTTACTGAACAGAGATGGGGTAAAACAAGCAAACAGGCTGACTCCCATTTCCCTGAGGGGCCATCCTGCTGGAGCTGGAGCCCCTTCATTTGTCCAGGGTGGGATTAACAGGATGGACTCTAGCTGACTGCCTGGGTTCAAATCCTGCTGTGTGACCTTGGGCGAGTTTCTCTATCTCTCTGTGTCTCAATTTTTTCACCTGTAAATGGAGATAGTAATAGTGCCTACATCTGATCGGGCTCTCGTTAGGATTAATTGAGTTAATATGAGTAAAGTGCTTAAGAGCAGTGAGTAGCACACAGTAAATGCTGCAGATGAAGCCGTAGACCGTTGCTGTCATTATCGTCAGCGCTATCATCATCATCATTATCATCACCATCATCATTATCATTATTATTATTTCGCAACATAGCCATTCTGTTCATAATCACATTTGTGAAAGACAGGACTGGAATCTGTGATCTTCTTAAGGCCTTGGGTGTATTATTTTGAGAAGTTGAGAAGATGCATGTAATTATGTATCTTCATTTTAGGGTGAGAGGTGGGTGCTAAATTCCAGGGTAACAGGATGAATCGATACTGATCTTTCCGCCCCTAAATGCCTGGAAGGAAGCACCATGCAGGTGCACCAGGGTGCTCCCTTCTCACCACCTGCTGACGGCTTCAGGGATGCCCACAAGGCTTTCCTCTCTGACTTGGACAGAGATTCTCGCCTTTTTTCTTTTCTTTTTTTTTTAATTCAAGGGGTAATATGGAGGATTAAAGACAAGTAGTGGCGTTTGTTGAGAGCAATTTAGAGATTCAGAAATGAGGCAGTCCTGGTGTCTGGCCCATTTGTATGGTGCCCTTTGGTCTGTAGTGTCTGCCACACCCGGTGATGGACAGTTCTGGGGTTGGCTTGCACCACCAATTTTAACTGCCTCTCCCATCCAGCCGAGCAGCAGACTCACCCGAAGGTGGCTTGACAGCTGGGAGGGGAAAGGCTGCCGCTGTTAGCTGGCTCTGCAAGACTTGGGGAGTTTGCCAGGCTTGTCCTAAATCCCCGCCTTCTCCTCCTCCCCCACCCCAGCCCCTG
>NW_007726509.1:316946-318083 GCF_000696425.1 Galeopterus variegatus
GACAGTCTGGGCAAAAACCAGGATGAGTTGGTCACCCAGTGACTGTCAATTTGGGTGGGCAGGGAGAGGAGCCCAGGCCCCACAAGGAGATGGCGGCACATGTTCTGCAAAGAAGGCTGACATGGTCCCGCCCTGGAGGAATGTCACCAACAGGAAACAATTAGTAAGCAATGGGGTGCTAAACCAGGCAGAGCCGATTGTGTTGCTAGAGGAATTCTGAAAACGAAGCGGCCCCCTGGGCTCATCAGCTCCCCCGTCAGTCCAGGCGTGCACAGCTCTCCAGTGCTCTCCACCCTGGACCCTTTACCCAGAGGCTTGTGTAGCTTCCAGACATGAATCCCAGGCCAGCGCCCTGCATTTTGCTTCCTGGCTGAAGATCTGTTTACTTTGCAGTTACGAGAGTGACTTCAATTCTTTATTTTCACTTGGAGAAGGCATAGGATGTGTTAATTTTTGAGAGAGACAGTGGTAAAAAAAATCAGCAGTTCTTTAAGGACTCTACAGTTTGGCGTGAGAACCACACTAATTGAGGCTTGTTAAAAAGTACCCTGAATTCCGTAATTGTCTGTTCTGTTGTGCCCAGGGTTGGAAGAGTAATGATGATGATGTTGATGTGATAATGACAATAATAGCTACCTTTACTGGGTGCCCAGGATACTCAAGTATATCACACAAAGGTCCTGAATGATGTAGGTGTCTTTAGCCCTATTTTTTAAAGTGGAGAAACTGAGGCTCAGGGAGAACAAGTGAATTTCCTAAGGCCACACTGTTAGTAAGCCGAGGGGCCCAAGTTCATGGCTCTCCGTGGCTCCAACACCTGCACCAAGTCCCTTGACCGTGTTGCCTCAGAGAAACCTGATGTTGCTTGAAAATGGAAACTTCAGCTTATCAGGCAATTGGAGAGTACAAGTATTATCATTTTTTAAAATTTACAGTATTATTCAAAGCAGAGTTATTCAAAATCAGGAAGTCTTACATATATTTATTTAGATATTGCATTTTAAGTTATAAGCATTAGACTGGGAACGGGGTGGCTTGGGGAGGATTTTGCTGCCAATGGCTCAGGACTCTGGCCGTCTTCTCTCTTCCTTTTCCTCCTTCTGTTCTCTCCCCTTCCGTCAGATGTGCCTCTGCCTG
>NW_007726509.1:318234-324843 GCF_000696425.1 Galeopterus variegatus
TCTTCTCTCTTCCTTTTCCTCCTTCTGTTCTCTCCCCTTCCGTCAGATGTGCCTCTGCCTGTGTGATCTCTTAGTAGTGAGGATTTGTGAGCTTCTGTAAGGGAAAAAGTCCATGGATGTTGTCCCAGAACAGAAAGAGCTTGGAGGTGCTACAAGGCACCTTCTGGGGTGGACCAGGCTCCAGGTGCATTGGAGCAATTGGATTCAGGCCTTCAGTCATTTTTCGAATGTTTCCTGTGTACCAGGAACTGCCAGGGCCTGCGGGAGCCCTGCGGGTGAATGAAGACAGTCTTTGACTCCAGACACCCATGTTAGTGAGGGTTAGTAGGTCCCAGCTGTCCCAGTAGTATAAAAGACCCAGTAGGACTGTCCCCCACCCGTCCTTGTCAGCCTTCTCTCAGGGATAGGACATTCTCCCGGTGCTGACTGTTCCAAGTGTCAAGCTTCAATGGAGCATGGCTGGTGGTGCCCCACATTTCTCTGTGACAAATACCAGCCATTCCATGCCCCACGTGCTCTTGGGCCCAGTTTATAGCTCACATGTTTCACAAGGGGTGCTCATCAAATTCTGGAGTCAGTTGTGTGTGCAATCAGATTTCATGTGCGGAGGGAAGGGAGGGCCAGCCTCATGGGCAAATCCAGGGTAGACGCAGTGGAACCTGGGGAGGCTTTGTGGACCTTCGTGCTTGGCCACGAAGAGTATGTTCCACTGCCAGTTTCCAAAGGGTGCAAGGCCACTGTGCTTGCAGCAAAGGACACAATAAGGAATTCAGGGAAATCATAGGTGGGACTCAGAGGGAGGGAAGCATCTCCATGTGAAGGGCTTTAGCTCTTAATCTCTTGGGTCAGCTGCCAAAGGAGGAGAGTCCCGGCTGGTTCTTTTTGCCACGTGGTTCCTCTCTAAGGAGAACCGACTCTCTGGCCTCTCATGTCAGTCTCTATCTTCTGATTCTTGCCTCCCTCCTCTGGTCAGCTACTGTTTCTATGCAGCCTAAAGTCCCCCTGGGACAAACGGACCAGCCCGTCACTACTTACTGTCTTTCTCCACAGCCCTTTGATGGAGCCAGATTAGATGTTTGCTCCCAGATCCCTCCACCAGACTCCAGGTCTTTCTCCCTGTTTTCTGCAGGGACTGGAATCGTTCCCTGCAGACAGGATGCGTATCTTACCTCCTTGGTTGAAAGCCAGTTATCAGAAAAGGAGCAATTGGAATATTACCAATTTATTGTCTCTTCCTTTATCTTTTCTCCACCCCCAAATTGTTTCTTACTATATTTGGGTAGAGAAAATTGCTTACTTTACAGAATGTGTTTACTATTTAGGCCCACCCAGAATTTTCTAGAAAGCAGGTAGAGCCATGAAGGTGGAGAGTCAAGGAAGTGGGTGTGTGGCTTGTCCTGGTGGGAAGGGGAGCGAGGGGTAGTTGGAGTCGCCGAGAGTATCTGGAGGGACCACACCCTGTCAGGTCTGCGCTGGGATGACAGGGGTCCATGTGGTCTTTTGGAGGCAGGCATGGGGCAGGGAGACACTTTAATGGAAGGCTGGGATGTGGGTGATGCCCCTTTCATATAACTCCAGGCCATCAGAGAGGTCATTTGCCTGAACTAAAAGCACTTCCAGGAAATTGAAAAAAAATATTTTCCACAAATTCCGAATAGAGTAACTGTTGATGGAGTAGGTGGGAGGGCTGTAATTTAAAGGGGAGCTGCTGACCTTGGAATTGCCGCCTGGACCCTTACAGCTAGGGACTGGGGGGCCCCTGTCAGGGGAGGCAGGTGCAGGCCAGGACAGCAGAATTACCAGTGTCCTCAACTATCACAGCCATGGTTGTCAACAGAGTTTCTCGGAACATATCAGAGGTGTTCATGTTTTGCTTTTGAGAATTACCATCGTAGGTGCTCGAAAAAGTTGAATTTGCAAGGCAAACATATAATTCTGGGTTCTCCAAACACCTAGGTCTTCACTGGAAACGAAAGACACTCTGATCTCTCAAACTGCTTAATTTGATTTTATCAGAAATGTGTATAGACAAAAATTTCCCCTGTAGGCTGAGAACCCTGCTGAGAAAGTTTAGCCCAGAGTACAGTTAGCCTGAAAGAATTATCAGCACTGGAAAATAAAACTTCGTGTGATAAAACGTCCCAATTATGGTGACAGTGTCAGTTACTCGCCCCTACCATATACGCATGTATCCCATCATCCTGTCTGCTTAATGAACGCGACCAAGATGATCTTTCCTATTATTGCTCAATAATGAGCTATGGAGATGGTGTTTCTTCGCCTTTATTTTTGCTGGCACATTCTAGCGCCAATGCACATTAAGGTAATAAAATTAGACAGCGAGGCGTCCTCGTCACTCCCACCGTGTTCCCGTAACCTCCTCACTTACAACAGACTGAGACAGAAAAAGTTTTTTTAGAGCAATTTAGGATGAGGCAACACTGGATCTGTAAATCCTGTTTTATTGGCAGCTGCAGCAGCTGGCTAATTCTTCTAAAATGCCTTATAGCCTTCAGGTCACTAGCCATGCTGGGTTGGAACAATCCAGCTTTAAGGCCATTTGGGGGAAATGGACAATCACCGCCTTCCTGCTGTCTTGTAAGCTGTGGGTGCTGTGGCCCTGCAGACCATCGTCCCACCCTCTGGCCAGGTGTTTTGTCCCAGTTGCAGATCTGACAAGGAGCCCGTTAAGAAGTTTAAAGTTTTTACACAGTTGGACGACAAGGCAGTTTTTATTTTTGAAAACATTTGCTGCGCCTATCCCCTTTATTTCTTCGAAAGAAGTAGCTGTGAGGATTTGGGAAATGGTAAGAACCATTTCAAGGGAAAACCCTGACTTGAGTTTGAAGCCATTAGAGAGACAGAGCAAGGGGAAAGCTGCTGCTGCAGGGGAGAGGCCCATTCCAGACCCAGAGCTCTTTGTCCAGGTGAGCTTCATCAACACACCTAGTGACCAGCAGGATGCACGGAGCTCCGCAGGGATTTTGCCACATCCAGAGTGAGTTATAACAGGATTCTAAAAGTTAGAGGGACGAGGGAAGAAGGAAAAAAGTTTGCCACACTCCGCAGAACTTATTTTAGATGTTACTGTGCTTGGCATAACTACTATAAAAATAAGAGGTTTAAGAGCTGCAGAGCAAGTCAGGACTGGCCAAAATATGTGGCTTCGTGTCCCTGCACTTTCCTCTCCCCTCCCCCCTTTGCTTGGCTCGACTGTGCCCGAACCTGCAGAGGTTAAGAAAGTACCATGGTGTAAGACGTTCCCAAGCAGTGAGCCCTGGGAGTTTTATAGACCCCAGCTCCAGAACAGGGACTAAGGAGGAGGCGGGGACAGCCTTCAGAATGGCCCAGGGTGGTGGGACCCTGAGGCAGGGAATGGCTGCCGGTGGGTGAGGAGGCGCTGTTTCAGGGCCTGTCTGCAGGGGGTGGCTGTGACTGCCTGGATGCATGTGTCACTACTGTCCTCCTGTCCAGCCCTTAGGCTCTTAGCTTCACAGACTCCACCTGGGATGCTTAGACCCTTAACTCTAACAGACAGGGGCAAATGAATGCTGGCTTGAGGAAGGGGTAGTTGGAGGGGCTGGAGGGGGTGTGACACAGGCCCACAGCTTAGGGGACTCTGAATTCAGTGATCTTGGTCTCCTGGGACCCCTTTTTGTGTGCTAAGGCCACCTATCATGTCCATGGTTATGCAGCTGTATTTATCAACGGCAAAGCCTTGCATGTCCTCTTGTCAACGGATTGTCCAACTGCAAAATGCAGACAGTCATGTCCCATGCACCAATGGGAACCCTGGTGCTCCAGCCCTACCTCTCACGCAGGATGGGTCTGAGGCCGTGCTTTCCACTGTGTGGCTTCTCACCACTGGCCTTACATCAACTTGGGGAGCTTGTTAAAAATTCCCATTCCTGGGCCCCCCACAAGACCCACTGAATCTGACTCTATGTTTTTGAATGAGTGCTTTTGCTTCCTTTTCTTTTGTATTGAGGTAAAACTTATATGCAGTAATGTACCTGAACCTCAAGACTTTGTCAGTTAAAAAAACCATGGAACCACCACCCAGATCAAGATGCAGAACATTTCCACCACCCGGAGGGCTCCCTCCTGTCCTTCTCAGACAATACCCATCTTCCAGGGGCAACTGCTGTTCTGACTTCCCACATCTTAGAGAAGTTTGTCTGTGCTTGACTTTCACCTCCATTGAATTAAGCAGGACTCTTTTGCTGGCTTCTTTCTCTCAACCCGATGTGTGTGAGATGCATCTACATTGTTGCTTATAGTAATAGGTAATTCTTTTCCATTGTGGCATAGTATTCTATTGTATGAATATAATACAACTGATTTATTTATTTTAGTTTTGGTAGTACCTGGGTTGTTTTAAGTCTTGGCTATTATACTAAAGCTTTGAAGAGTATTTTGTATATGTGTCTTGTGGTGCTCCCAAGCTCTCATTTGTTTTGGGAGTGGAATTGCTGTGTCATAGGGTAAATGTATGTTTAGCTTTGGTAGATGACTGCCAAACAGTTTTCCAAAGTAGTTGTATCAATCTACACTCTTGCTAGCAATGAATGGGAATGTCAGTTGCTCTGCATTCCTGTCCACACTTGGTTTTATCAGACCTTTTAATTTTAGCCATCCTGGCAGGTGCATGGTAGCATTGGCTAGTGGTTTTAATTTTCATTGCCCTGCTGGCTAATGATGTTAAGAAACTTTTCATGTGGTTATTAGCCCCTTGGACTTCCTCTTTTGTGAAGGGGCTGATCAAGTCTTTTAAAAATTAGGTTGACTGTCTTTTATCCTCTTAATTTACAGGAACATCCATTAATGGCCTTTCATCCCTTAATTTGTTATTGATTACCTCTTGCTGTGACTCAAGAACACTAAAGGCAGAGAATCACCTCTGGGGTACTGTTTAGGTTGTCTGATCTTCTGGAGCTCTCTCTTTTCTTTTCTTCTTCAATTCCCAAACAAGCAGCTCACTTTCTGCCTCGTGTCCTTCTGTTGTTCAGGTTACAGAGACAGTGCTTTCTTCTCAACTTTCTTTAACTATACGTGGTGGAAATGGATTTCACATATTAAACGTGGCTGTGTTTTTGTCCTTGAAAGCTGGCTGAGTGTGGGATTGAAGGCTGGAGATGTGGGGAGTGTATCCAAGCCACCTCCTTGCCTTTTTGGCAGCGTTTTATTAGCACCATGACTTTCCATGGAGTGGGGAAAGATGGCAAGAGAAAGAAGGGTCCCACCCACAACGTCCTTTGTTAGCCTTGGTTCTATCAGTCCACTCGCTGGGAGTTGCGACGCCCCCCGAGTATTTCCTTTTTCACCAGCAACACCTGCCTTTCTCCTCTGCCAGGAGCCCAGGGAAGGAGGGCGTATGCTCAGTAGGTCTCTATGTCTGTGTTTCGGGGTGTGCATGGATGTGACCTGCTTTGGTGCACTAGGAAGGAACTGTTTCATATCCTTCCACCTCAACGCTGACTGTGTAGTTACCTACCTTCTAGGTGCAAGTGCTGCCATCTCGTCTCTCTGCCACCCCCATGAATCAGGAGAAGGGACATACAAGTTTTGAAATGTCTAGGGATCTTTGAACTCGGATAATCCAATGCTTTCATTCTGTGGAGGAGCATAGTGGACAGTGTCTTGGTGGGAGAGTCAACTGGTCACTTATTAATCGAGGGCACCTGCCTTTCTTGCAGAGGATAAGAGACAGAGGGAGAAAAAGAGGATGTCTTTCTTTTCTGCCTGTGTGACCAAGGGAGTTCCCTCTGGCCGCTCTTTCCCTCTGTGACTTGCTACTCAGAGGCCCAGCGTGGCAGGAAGTGGTGAGGTGGCGGGGAAAGAAGAGAGACGGTGCTCCGTGCAGCGTGTGTGTTCTCTCCCCTGCCCACGGCCACCTCCCACTTGGCAGAGAGACCGAGTAAAATGGCCTCAGGAGGATACTTACAGTGTCATGACCATTCATACAAATTTATGATTTTGTGGATGCATATCGTAGTATCTGGCATTTATATTTGTGAGACTGGCTCAGATAAAGATCTCTTTTTTCCACTCGTAGGCTGGTTATGATGGTGAGAGTATTGGAAATTGCCCATTTTCTCAGCGTCTCTTTATGATTCTCTGGCTAAAGGGCGTTATATTTAATGTAACAACAGTGGACCTGAAAAGGTAAGACAAGTTTTCTGCATTGTTGAAATAACAGTACCTGATTCCCTACACACAGACACACACACACACGCAACACACACCCCAGAACCCCTGGGCGATATCATGGGCATGTCCATCTTTGGTCAGTAGCCAGAATTGGAGCCTGAATGTGAACCGAGGGGAAGAATTACAGGATCTCACGTGCTGTAATGAGGATGGAGTTGGGGTGCAGGGGGCCACCAGAAGGAACCTGCTGTCCCAGCTGCTGGTCTGCTGTGTACCTCTCCAAGCCCACCTGAGCACCATCCTTGCTGGTATACTGGGGAGAGCTAACTTTTTCACCTCTGTTTCCAGGAAGGGGGCAACAGAGGGGCACATCAAACCCATAATTTGTTAATGAATGCCTTTACTTTTATCACCAGTAAGACAGTCTGTAAACCCACAATATACTTTGAAATCCTCAAG
>NW_007726509.1:325653-327639 GCF_000696425.1 Galeopterus variegatus
GATCTGTAAATCCTGTTTTATTGGCAGCTGCAGCAGCTGGCTAATTCTTCTAAAATGCCTTATAGCCTTCAGGTCACTAGCCATGCTGGGTTGGAACAATCCAGCTTTAAGGCCATTTGGGGGAAATGGACAATCACCGCCTTCCTGCTGTCTTGTAAGCTGTGGGTGCTGTGGCCCTGCAGACCATCGTCCCACCCTCTGGCCAGGTGTTTTGTCCCAGTTGCAGATCTGACAAGGAGCCCGTTAAGAAGTTTAAAGTTTTTACACAGTTGGACGACAAGGCAGTTTTTATTTTTGAAAACATTTGCTGCGCCTATCCCCTTTATTTCTTCGAAAGAAGTAGCTGTGAGGATTTTGGAAATGGTAAGAACCATTTCAAGGGAAAACCCTGACTTGAGTTTGAAGCCATTAGAGAGACAGAGCAAGGGGAAAGCTGCTGCTGCAGGGGAGAGGCCCATTCCAGACCCAGAGCTCTTTGTCCAGGTGAGCTTCATCAACACACCTAGTGACCAGCAGGATGCACGGAGCTCCGCAGGGATTTTGCCACATCCAGAGTGAGTTATAACAGGATTCTAAAAGTTAGAGGGACGAGGGAAGAGGGGAAAAAGTTTGCCACACTCCGCAGAACTTATTTTAGATGTTACTGTGCTTGGCATAACTACTATAAAAATAAGAGGTTTAAGAGCTGCAGAGCAAGTCAGGACTGGCCAAAATATGTGGCTTTGTGTCCCTGCACTTTCCTCTCCCCTCCCCCCTTTGCTTGGCTCGACTGTGCCCGAACCTGCAGAGGTTAAGAAAGTACCATGGTGTAAGATGTTCCCAAGCAGTGAGCCCTGGGAGTTTTATAGACCCCAGCTCCAGAACAGGGACTAAGGAGGAGGCGGGGACAACCTTCAGAATGGCCCAGGGTGGTGGGACCCTGAGGCAGGGAATGGCTGCCAGTGGGCGAGGGGGCGCTGTTTCGGGCCCATCTGCAGGGGGTGGCTGTGACTGCCTGGATGCATGTGTCACTACTGTCCTCCTGTCCAGCCNCCAGGGGGGGCCTTGTTTCCCAGGACTGGTCACTGCCAAGACAAAAACTCTCCATCCAGCTCTGTTCTCCCAGATTAAGTTGCTTCCCAACCTTGACTGTAAAAAGATTAGAAAAACACGCAAGGGGAAGTTTTCCTTTCTACATCCATCCAGAGAAAGATATTTTTCCCCACTGAATTATCCTAATTCAATTTTAAATTTTTCAAGGTACCCTAAGCTGGGGACCCAACATCCTGAATCTAACTCTGCAGGAAATGATGTGTTTGCCAAATTCTCAGCATTTATAAAAAACACCAAGAAGGATGCCAACGAGAGTGAGTACCTCTCATCTTCCTGTTCTCTGTTTCTCCCTGGACCTCTGCTTAACCCCCAGTGGAGCTGCTTAGAAGACCCTGGGAATTCTGACTCATTTCACTGAGGGTAGACGCATGAGTCTGTAAATAAGGAAAAAGTTCTTCCAACTTTGAATCTGCACATGGGTTTCCAGAGGCTGAGTGCTTCTTCTAGAGATTGGGAACCCAGAAAATGACATTTTTAGGGAAAAATATTCACACCCAGGTGTTCCCCTCTGAAGCATGGGAATCGTTTTAAGTGATGCTTCTGTTAGCACTTAACCCATCACAGGATTTCTATAAGTACTTTTGAATAAATAAATGAGTTCTAGAAGTAGCAACCTTGTATAGACAGCAGGGTAATTTTCCAGGGAGGAGTGGGTCCTTTATTTAGATTCTAAATCCACATCGCCTGTTGTCGGCTGGCCACGTCTCAGGAAGGAAGGGAGTCAAACTCCATCCCTCTTACCTAGAGAAGAGTGACACTCACCTGCATGTTCTAGCTCAGTGGTTTTTTGCTTTTCTGTTTTAGTTTATGAAAAGAACCTGCTAAGGGCCCTGAAGAAGCTGGACAACTATTTAAATAGCCCTCTGCCTGATGAAGTAGACACCTACAGCACCG
>NW_007726509.1:328395-331135 GCF_000696425.1 Galeopterus variegatus
AAGAAGCTGGACAACTATTTAAATAGCCCTCTGCCTGATGAAGTAGACACCTACAGCACCGAGGATGTCACCATTTCTGGAAGGAAGTTCCTGGATGGGAATGAGCTGACGCTGGCTGACTGCAACCTCTTACCCAAGCTCCATATTATTAAGGTTTGTCTTTCCTCCTGACTCATGTGCTGGATACATGAATGAGGCTTTGTTTTCTTTTGTTTTGACTTGTGTTTGGGCCAGACATTTTGACAATCTGAAAAGCGGACTCTTGAATTAAAAACTCTAACTCATCTCTGTTCAAGGCAGCCAAGCCTCAAATTTCAGATATAAAGGTACTTCAAAAAGCTCATGATAAAATGGAATTAAAAGCTAATAAGAATCATTCCACGAATCTTTTGAAGTACCTCGTACATGGAATGATGGGCTTCTGCTGTTCTTCAGAAGTGCCTGGGAATGTGGCCCCTGTCCCTCTGGCCTCACTGTTTGTCTTTCTCAGCTGATCCCCTGAAGACAGCCTAAAGAAAAGTTATGTGAAAGCAGCTTGAGGGAATTCATAGGTTACACCTGGCATTTGACACTTAAGGCTTGGAGATGAGGCATGGACTCTGGGACTATTAAAATGTGAACTCAGTGGTTGTTGGTTGTGGGGTAAACATGGTCCTTGCTAGGGATGACAGAAGAGTGTCCCGTCAGCTCTTAACACTGACCATTGGCAGCTAAAGAGCAGCTGACAGCTCCTTGGAGGGGCCTCTGCCATATTTGGAACCGTGTCTTCCCAGATAACTGAACATGATACAAGAGTCATGGGTCATATGATTAGCCATGATGTTAGCAGACATAAGAATTGGTTAGGGAGTTTTGTAAAAATGTAAGTCCCCTATCTATTACCTGACCTAGTAAATCAGAACTTCTAGGGGTGGCCCCCAGGATTCCAAGGCAGATGCCCACACTTGGACTTCTCAGTTGCTGCTGTCTCTCAGCAGTGCTCTTAGTCTCTCCATCTCTTTCATAAGCTCATTATTATTAACCCTATTGCTATGTCCTCAGCCTTCAGTAGCCCCAGGTATGTCAGGAAGAATCTCATGCCTTGCTCTGAACCACTGTGATGATTAAAATCCCACCAGACCCAGGGCTAGGTCCTTGGTACAAGGGTGAAAGAGATGGGAGAGACATAGAGTAATACAAGTAAAGGGCCATGTGTTCTCATAGCACACTGAATCAGCATTTAGAAGTCACACATCAGGTTCACAGTCTATGGGGCTGATGCTCCTGTGGGCTACCTGCCAGCCCTCAGTACTCCCTTGCCCTGTCTTCCTGCATTTCTTCTTTCCACCTCTTCCCCTCTCAATGCTTGTTGTGTTTACCTTCTTTCTTCTCTCCTTCTTGTTATGCTTGAGGGTATGAACTTGAAATGCAAGCTTTCAAGGTGTGCTGATCCCTTGAGAATGCTTTCTAATAGCTTTGCCAGTGCCCTGACATACAAAATTTAATGAAAGCATCTTAACTCCTGAAAACCTGCTAAATTTGGAGCCATTTCCAACAGGATATTTACATAGTTGTGTTTCAGCTCAGCCCATTTTGTGAATGCCTTTTAGTCATTGCTGCGACTAGTGTAGCATCGCAGAAGTACTTGGAGGCTGAGGAAGAGCGAGACCGTTATCTCAGCCACACATCGTTAATTTCCACTTGTTTAGCTCCTATGAAAAAAGACTACTTTAAATTTCAGTATAAGTGGTAAGCTTCCGAGTGGGCTAAAGCAGTCCATGGCTCCAGTAGAAGACCTCGCAGCAAAATCTTTAAAGCCATTTAGCACTCAAAATACCAAATAGCTTAATGATCTTCCAGGATGGAGTACTTCTGAAAGGAAATGAGAATCAATCTAAGGGAATTATGGTAAAAGACAAGAGAGTGAAGGGATTTATAATTTATTCCCCTTCCTGAAACCTAGCAAAAATAATAAAAAAATAGAGTATTAGCTTCATCTTTTATAAAAGTACAAAGAAATGACAGATCACCAACTTGAAGGCTAAGAAACTTTATCTTATGTGAGGTGTCAGAGGCAACGCATGTTTCTGCATAGCTGTAGCAAGGTTCAGATTTCTCAAAAAGTCAATAGCGCAATCTTGAAATGCCCAACCCAAACTTCTTTGTTTGAGGGCTGTGGAATGCAGTGAGCCTTGAGAGACACAGGGGACTTCCCTATAGGGACCACTTTTGAGCTGAGATCTCTAGGGAGGCAGAGCTGGAGGAGGTGCTGTCAATGGAGTCTGAGACACAGCCCCTAATACAAAGGAGCAGTCTGGAGAGGAGGTGGGGTTGGAGGAGTGAAGGCAAGTAAGCTTTTCCTTTGTGGCTGCTGGGCAGAGAAAAGAAACAAGCCCCAACCAGTCAGAGAGAGACCATAAGTTGCCCAAGCTTCATCTATAGCCATGGTGAACTTCTACATAATGTGTGAGGCTCAGAGTGGAGGATGCCCTAACCCTAACCCCAACCCAACCCTAACCCTAACTTCATCCCCAACCCAAACCAAACCCTAACCCCTACCCCAACCCCAACCCTAACCTGAAACCCAACCCTAACACTAACACTAACACTAATGTGTCCCTGGGGCAGCGTTCATTAAGAGGATACTTGAGAGTAAATATCCAAATCAATCTGCCTCCTGCCCCATCTCACTCCCTTTGTTCATTACATTAATTTTAAGCTAATGGTGGGTTCAATAAATCAGCTTCATTAAAAGATGACT